>NW_009695299.1:82308-130568 GCF_000703405.1 Apaloderma vittatum | reverse complement strand
TCGCACCTGCCATAAAAGGGAACAATAAACCTCTGGCAAATACACCTGGGAAGATGTGACTAGGCAAAAGGATTTGCATCTGGAAATAAATTTAGGACTTTGCAGTACTTTGAAGATAAGAAATCCCAGCATAGCTCCAAGTACAGTTGATCCCTGGGGGGCATCTGCAGCCCAAGATGTGGAGAGGCAATATTGCCTCCTGCCAAAGTGGGTAGAGAAGGTGGCAGCTAGTCCTGTTGGTACCAGGCTCTGGGGAGGAATTCCCCTCCACAAGCATAGACTGGTAACCCTCCTGCAAGGGCAACTGACTGCCAAAACCTACTTCTAGGCAAATGAGCTATGAAATCCACCATGCTAAGAGTCTTTTTTTACAATATATTTAATATAATTAATATATTTATCTTTTGTGATTTCAAGGATTTCAGTCATGACTGCAGAAATTTTTTTTACATGTGTGTAAAACTCCACATCTTTCCTAAGAATGGCAGCCCTTCCCACCCCAGTCAAGAAGAGCCACAGATCCTTAAACAACACATGCAAAGCTAGTAGTCTTTTCAAAACGAGATGTAAATGTTACAAATTATTTCTGTCCTTTATCTCAGGCCTTTGTTTTTGTGGATGTTTCTACCACCATGCAGTGAATAACTGGTGAAAAACGAAGGAATCATTTGCATAGAAGACATGATACAATTGTAAGAAATTATTGTGTTTTCCAAATGTCACACAATCAATGTGAGGAAAAATTGTTTCTATGAGAAATATTACTACATCTAAAAGTTTTATGCTGTTGAAAGAGAATAGCTAAACAACACTCTACCTATTCTAAATAATTTCAACTTCCTGAAACAATGATTATTGAACCTATATCATGAATACTTTTTCTTTTTGGAGAGGAGAGGAGAGGAGAGGAGAGGAGAGGAGAGGAGAGGAGAGGAGAGGAGACGAGACGAGAGGAGACGAGACGAGACGAGACGAGACGAGACGAGACGAGACGAGACGAGACGAGACGAGACAAGAGACAGTGAGAGGTTTATGACCTCCATTGACTCCTGAGTAGTGCTTAAGGTGTCAGACTTAGTGTAAAGCTAAAAGTATTAGTTACTGTGCAGTAAACTAAATTAGGGATTCATTGTGCATTAGAAACTCCATTAAAGTTTTTTGAGTTTTCATTCTGCAAAAGTTTACCCTACAGAAAATGTGAGAAGTTATCTTACTAATTTGCTTAGGATAGTGGCATGCATAGCCTCATTTCAAAATAACTGAATCTGTAACTTGTTTATCCTGTGGTGACTTGTTCATCTAGAAGCACCATAAATGTAGTGTATTTTGGAACACGTTTACTAGTTTGTCTGGTTGAGGTCACTCAAAAAGGTTGATCTAAAGAAATAAAATACACTTAATGTGGCTCTGTTAAATCATAATGAACTTGAAGTATTTGTTAAGAACTTAAAATATTCATTTAAGGTTAAACTGAGCTTCATTTAGTCTAGTTCACTTCCAAGATAAGTCCAGATTTAACACTATATAGAATTCGTTTCTTTTACCTAAAGTGAGACAAATATCAGATGAAGTAGCAGCTCTGAGACAAAACACTTTACAACTAGGTCATTTTCTTTCCAGGACTTACCTTTTATTTAATCTCAGAAACCTTTAAGGTTTATCCTAAAGTAGGTTTATCTACACTGCTCTAGGACATTTATTTGATTGCTGAATAACTAGTGGCAGCCAATAACACTGGATAAAAGGTTTCAGGACAACAACCTCTATGCTTCTTCCGTATTTCAAAGGAATGACTTTACTGTAGAAGAGTAAAACCTACATTCACCAGCAACATAATCAATTTTTGAAAATTTATCAGTCTTTTAGTATTAGATTTGATTAGGGCAAAATAGAAATGTCCAAAGTCTGCAGCAAAATTTTGTGTAGTGTTCTCTAGCATTTAAGTGTGTTAACTATCTTAAGTCACCCAGTGACCAACTAACCAACAATATAAACCTCTCATGAAGAAACGATCTTCATGTACATTTTGAGACTATTTGCTGCTAGAACCTTTTTCTTTACAAAATGTATAGGTTTAAATATCACTGTAGAAAAACTTAAAGAATTGAAACACAGCTTGAAACACAGCTAAATCATACTGTGGAAGGGAGGTGACAAGGTATTGACAGAGGTTATCAGTATTGCAAAATAAGCTGCTGTTATCCAGCATGAGTAGCTGTAGGGACAAAGCCCAAGTTTTGGAAAACACACACAGATATGTGCACACACATGTGCAGACACAAACAGTCATAGATGCTTTTAGACATGCATGCAGGGACACACATGTATGCCCACATATGCACACATGTACAACCAAAAATGTGCAGAGACTCATACACACACATGCACACCCACAGCTCCAGCCCAGAAACACAAAAGACTTTCTGGGCCTAAACCAGAAGAATTTAGCTGGCCTAAAGTCACAGAACAGCAGAAAACTATGGTTTCTTTTGTTCTAAGAAATACAAAAAAAATATTACAGAATGAGACACTTGTGCTTGTTTCATTTCTATATTACTTCTAATGGTTGTCCCAAGGAATTTTCTTAAGGACCTCTGTGTATGCATCACCCTGCACAGTTCTTTCCTTTAGTATTCTTCCTTTAAGTATCCAAAAAAAGAATTTATTTGCTTTGTCTTTTGCTCTTTTTTCTCTTCTCAGTGGAAAACTGAATCTTGTGCCAAACCTAGTGCCTGACATAGAGCGCAGTAAATGTGAGGTGATGCTGTCAGGACCTTTCTGCCCTGCTGCTGGGCCCATGAGCCCAGAGCTGCAGTAGAAATGGCATGAATGGGGAAACTGTGGCAGAATTGGGAAAATGTGGCAGGACACAACAGGCACCACAGGAGGAGTTTCGATGCTTGGGCAGATGATACTGCCCTTGTAATAAGTCTTGATTTTCCCTAGGGAAAAGGCAGAATGTAAGAGGAAAGCAGCTCCTGGGTTTGACCCATGGCATCACTTTGACCCAGATTGCCCAGATTTCACAGGGACAGCAGACAAGATTAAATACATGTGACAATTACTAAAATCTCTAGTTTAATTGGCAGCTACGTCCAATACTAAATAAATCCTCTTAAAGAATAGTGTTTCTGAATCACCAAGTTTCAAATATAATTGAAAATGTGAATATGAGAAACATATTTTGCAAAGCCTGTGAAACTGTGAGGATTAGTCTGAAGTATCCAACATGATCAATATCTTGCAATCGCATTAAAGCCTCAGGCAACCGGGGCCCTCATTCCTTCCCATTTCCCATTTTCTGTTTTTTCTTCCTAGGAACCATCATAAGCAATCAGACATGAACAGAAAATGAATTTGCTACAAGGTAGTAGCACTGTAAGTGGCTTTGATATAAGTGGAACAAGGGTCGGTAACTTCTGAGCTCCAGTAGCCTGATAAGAATATTAAGTCTACCATTTATCCCCAATGAGTGCTTGATTAGCCATACAGTGCTCTGCTGACAGAGTTCACTAAAAATACATTATGCTAATAACACTCGAGTGCCAGCAACACTGGGAAAGCCCAAGTCTTACAACAAAGAATGAGTCATTATGGTATTTACCTGGCAGACACAGTTATAGGCAAAAATATGGCTTCCTGATCCTGTTTGCAAAGACACAAGTAGAAACAGAGATGATTCCTCAAAGAATGTAAGGATTAGAAAAACTAAAAGGAAATAATCTACTTTGGCACACGGGCATGTGGGAAAGAAAGATGTTTATTTTTTCAGAGCAGGCAGCTGTTAGTGGGGACAAGTCGTATATACCTATCTTTGCCTAAACTGTATCATATGGTTATTCATTAGTTCTTCTTTCTTCCTGTTTTAACACTGAACGTGTTTCCTACTTGCTGTGTATTTATACCATAGTAGGAGATTCTCACTGCTGCCCCCCAGCCCACTGCCATTGCCCTGCTACTTGTGCTCCTGCTAACGTGGCATTTGCTCTCCTCTAAGGGAAGGATTTGTAGGCTGTCTCTCTTTCTTAGCATCAGCTGCAGGTGTAACACACCCCAGCAATAATCCAAACCATACTTCAACGTATAGAAGACAGTTTGGTGGAGAGGTTCGTTGCTAATTCAAATTAACTCACTGAATCTTACAGCCTCTTGAAAACACTGAAAAACTCCAGTCCTCTTCACAGTTCTCCTGTCCTCTACCACAGCTGCCAACGTCCAATAGGCAACCCACCTAGCAGGCCTCTGGACTCTCTACAGAAAACAGACACATTCTGCAGCCAACTGCCTGGCTGCCAGCTATTGCACAGGGAAATTTGTGTACAATACTTGCCCATGACTCACAGCAAGGGCAAGCAATCATTTCACAGACATACCATTTAGAGCTTTGCAAAAAAAAGGATTAAGCTTGGGGGAAAAAAAAAAAAAAGGAAAAGTAAAAGCAGCACAATTAATCTGGCCATTAGAGGTGCTAATTTTTTTTCCTCTAAATCTTTTAAGAGCCGATAATGTTTTTTAAGCCTAGCCAAAATTGAGTCAAATTTGTCAAACAGATCCAAAGAACAAAGATAACATTTCAAAAGGTGATGGAATGTCTCTTCAATTTTAAGATTAGATTTTTTCTAAATTTTATAGGTGCCATAAAGAAAATATTTTAAGAGTTGATAAAGATTAAAACCAAAAGATTTGCTTTAGAATATGCGAAACATTTTGATATACCTGAAACATATCTTTATCTTTAGTGCTTCATTTTGCGCAGTAAATGGAAGAACAAAAAATAACTTGAGAATCAACCAATTTTAAGAAACATTGACAGTCAGCCAAAACTCTCAGCTACTCAGTCAACTATTACAAGCCACCAGATTGTTTAAATGTGAAGGTATAAAAGAGTAAAGTAATCTGATCTACTGTAGCTGTTTGTACATGAAGTAGTAAAGTTAGAAAGGTGCAGGCAATGGAGAAAAGCAAGCACTTCCATGCCAAAATTTGTCTCATGCTAATGTAAATGCCAAATTAGGTCAGATGAATCATGCCTTAAGAATGCCCATTTCTTTCCACTGACTAGAGGGAAAACACAGGTGACTAGAACTGGGTGTAGCATTATACCTTATCAATGGCAAGAGTGGGGTGAGAAGAATTTTTGCATTTTAATAATTTATTAAAATATAAATTTTTGGTGCCAAAGACCCAAAACATGGGGCCAGAAGGACTAGCCAATGAAAAGACCATAAATTACTGTTGGTGACTCCGGTATTCAGCATTTCATGTCCTACTTATTCTCCTGTGTTTATCCTTTTTTTCTCACCTTTTCTTCTATTTAACCCTCTCATCTTCCTTTTTTTCACCCATCTCCTGTCTTTCTTTCTTCAAACCACACAGCTTGAAAACTGTTTTTAAGAAGCTACTGTTGACAGCGTCCACCTGCTTCTGTCATCTGCTCGCTGTCTTTCATCGCTGCTGGAAAATGAAAGAAGACAAATTAAAAACCATGAGCACTTATCCATAGCAGGGTATGGGAATTCTCCCAAACTGGCAAACTGTATTGTTGCCAGCAGGAAATGACATTAGATGTGGCTCCAAGCGAGGACTGCTCTGTTTTTTCAGTCTTTAACCCTGAAATGCTACCACCATTACTCTCTATTTTTCAACAGAGACCTCCCTTTGAAGTTCCGTTTTGCAATCAAGTATTCCAGGAACTCTAACCTCCGGTTTTTGTGTCTTGCCCTTCAAGGACCTACTGTGAATTCCATATGCAATTTTCCAAGTACCACAGTGATTTAGTTTCCTTGCAAGTGTGATAGCAAATTCCTTAGTGAGGCCTTAGAAGACTTTTTCATTTGGCCCAAATCTGGGCAATAGTTTCACTGTTGACTTCCATGTTGACAGGACAGTAGGTAAATCTAAGCAGAAAAGATCTGTGTGTCGAGTTATTGACAGTTCTTTAGTGTGCGTTCTTCATTACATATGTATACACACACATATATATATGCACACAGAAACACTGCATCTGTCTCTTAAATTTCACTTCATTTGTAGCTAGAGCTTTCTGGTGATGCCTTGTGTAATCTACAAAAAGGATCACAACAAAAGTTAAGGACAATCTGTATTGCTTCTAGCCATAAAAAATCATTCATCTGACTACACCTTTGAGGAAAGAGAGCAATGTCTGCATCACTCCTCTCCATAAAAGCAGTTTAGAGACACTAGGCAAGCAATCAGGAAATATAATTCTGAAGGAACCCACCATACTCCTGGATGACTGAACTGCTGATCACTTTGTCTGGCTGTATGGAAAGATAAAGCAAGCTGAAAGTTTTCAATTTATGGTGAATAGTGTACTTAAGCAGCAGAAAATTATATACTTAGAGTTCCACTCCAGTTGTGTGTGATATATGAAGTACAAACAACTTCAGTAAAAAAAAAAATTAAACCAGGTGGTAAATAATAAACCTGTACTCATCATTATCCTTGGTACTTAGTCTATCATTTTGCAAGCATTAAGAATCCACATACGATGTTAGTGCATTTAGTTTTCCACTGTCCTTTATACTATCAATATTTCCCTTTCACATTTTTGTTATCGTTATTTTTTTCTCCCCCTTCTGGGATTCTGATATTGCTATTCAAATTTACCATCAGGTTTAAACACTCTTTGGTTTATGATGTTAATTATTTTTCACTACAAACATGTCACTTTAAGTTCTCTTAAATTCTAGCTAATCATACAAAAGTCTGTCCTGTTATCACCCTTTCCTTCCTGATAAATTCTCAGTTAATTCCAGGACTGCAGGACAAGGCACAATTTTCTCCTGAGGGCTTATGAATCTGAATTTTGACAATGAAAGAATACACTTGGATACAAGCAAACTCCACTGGAGGCAGAATAGTTATGATCAGGTAAAATCCTGCCACAGATTTCTAAGAATTTCATCAAGGCAAGCATACAGCGACTTCAGTAGATTTCGAACATGACACAAATTAAAGACACTGCCAAATGAGGTTTTATGAAAGCAAACCATCATTCTACCTTCAGCTAAACATGTATAATTACTTTTATGGAAGTTGGGAACTGGCCCTTTTTTTTTTTTTAATTGTTTAGAATCTCTCATGATCTGTCTTCTTCGTAGTTCTGTGCTGTACTCTTGGCAATAGTAGTGAGCATGTTAGACTCAGAAACAGTAATTAGTATCTGTTCATACAAATGTTCTGGCCTGTTTTTTCTCATTACTCAAACTCCATATACAAGACATGTTTAGAAGCATAAATTGTTTTCCTACTGCGCTTCTAATTAACACTTCCATTAAGACCCAGGCAGAGAGCATGGAACATACTGAAAGAAACTGCTGTTTACAGAAATGGTGATAAAATGTATACAAATATGTCCTGCAAAGTGCAATCAAGCCAGCTTGCGTGACATGTGGATGTGTTTCTTTGTGTATGTAGACACAAACAGATGTGGTACGCTCATATGGAAGACTAATTTGTTCATTAACGTTAAAAAAACTAGATGAATAACAGTCCATTAATTTTTATAATTACTTTTTGCATGCCCATATTACCGCTCAATTTAGTTTCTGAAGCCCTTGGTAGCTTCATATTGGCTCCTTGGCATGATCATACTGGATATTTCAGTTATCTTCCACTGGTTTTGCATTTTCTAGACTGGATTTACTTGGATTTTTATATTTCTACACTTTCTAATGGTCTCCACCCCTCTTCTTATTCTATACAAAGTTTGAATTAACCTTAAATTAAGACAAACAGTAACAATTTAGTGCTTTTTTTCCCCCTCCATCTTGAGAGGCAGAATGAATTGATTAAATAGCTCACTAAACATCATAAATAGTTCCGGATTTCTAGAAGAACTGATTTAAAAAACACACATCGTCTTTTTGATTTTGCATGTATTCACTAGAAAATCAAATGAGAAAAACCTCCAAGCAGCTGTAACTGAATTTCACCTCCAGAAATGCCACTGTGAGACTCAGGAGAGTCAATCCACAAGGAAAGAGATTAAACAAATAATCTTGTGACCTAGAGTGCAATAAGCTTTGCACTGTGAGACTAAGTTTGAAAGCCTGACAATTAACTGTAACTCAGGGTTGGTGATAGGGGGATGTTGTTGTCTTTGTTTTAATTACATTTTATTGAACAACTAAGTGATAAGCATCAAAAGACAAGATTGTCTTGGATCATCAAAGATGGGGGAGTTTGTTTGTTCTGTGAATTCAGGCAAACTAAAAGAGCTTTTCGTGTTTACCTGAGTAATTAATGAAAGACCAAATTGCTTTTGAGCCAGCAGGCTGCAGTTAATTGGAGTTATGTGCATTCAGTGAACTTAGTGATTTGAAGTAAAAAGGATTTACAGTGCAGGTGACAACCCTTTTCAGGGAAATATAGCAGCAAAGGCTGATTATTAGAAGACATGTTCCAGATGATGTAATTTATGTGGAGAGCTTTCTCTTTCAGTTAATGTTTGAAAGTCGAAAAAGTAGTGGGTTAACAGAGCAAAGTGCTTGGAAAATGTATTAGTTAAAGAAGAACTTTAAAAACTGTGATTCAGGCATTCAGCCTATTGGTATTTTTAACTGGTAAGATCAGTGAATTCAGAGAAGTTTGCCAATTTGCTCTAAGGAAAAGGATGTTTCCTAATTTCTGAAGTTATTACTGTGCCTGTCTTTCACATATATCTTACTAAGCACCGGACACATATGATGCTACTCTTGATCAGGTGCCGTAACATCTAACAATCCACTGTTAAGATCAAATTCAGTAAAATTTGCCTTAATACAATTTGACTTTAAAATGTACTACTAAAAATGACAAGAATTATCAGCATGTGTAACTCTGTTGGTTATTTAATTTATTTTCTACATCTTCCTGAATGTATTCACCAAAATGTTCTTAGAGTTATGGTAGAATGGGGATCAGACACTGTCAATGGACAAGTCTGCTGGGTTAAAGCACAAAGAAGTCCCCCTTATTGATCTGGAAGATCTGTCATATTCAGCTTTATATCCTTCAATTTTTTTTTTCCACTAAGGTTCAAAACAATCAGAATTCTTTCACTAAATAGTTGTATTACATATTGTTGCAGCATAAATGAATTCTCAGTCACTCCATCTTCTCTCTGATCTGTACCCAAAAATCCTTTATCCAGATTTCTTGGAGTTCATTATGCTGTTGACTGGTGGATATTTTCATATATTTTTTATATGAACTGGCACTGTTGATTCAGTTTCACATGACTTTAAATGGACTTGTTTTCCTTATATTGTATTTTTCTGAAATTAGGGAAGATAAAAGATAGCCAGTCATTGTTCTCTGCTTTTGAAAAAAATCAGTTTTATTCAGTCTTTTGGTAAGGATTTTTATACACAGCTTCAGAATTCTTTGTTCAAAGTCAATAATCATATTTCCCCCTTGCTATCTTCCTTCCTTCATTTTATTCCTTGTCCTTTTCCAGTAAAAATATTGATGAGTTGTACTGGTATTTTCCACATGCTTTCAAGCATAATGAAAGTAGTATGTGAAAACTCATTGCCATCACTAAGTTAAGGATCAAGCCTGAATGCCTTTACCCTGAGCCCCACTACTGAAATGTCTGCAACGCTTTGTGGGAGGTAGTAAGATATTTCAGCAGTTTTATTTTTAGTTTATCTGTTGGGACCAAAATTGTGCAGTACGTCAGAAAACTTCTTTCAGCTTCAAGTGCTGTGTGTGTCTGCAGAGGCTGTAGTATAGTCTGTGTTTAAGTTATGGGCTAGATTCTCAGTGGCTTCCTTTCTAAATTAGTAAACCTAGAGATCCATTACATTTTAATATGCAGTTCACAAGTTAATAGAAAAAGCTGGTACAAAATAGTAATAAGGCATACATTTCTACACTGGATCTTAATCATTTCAGATGACTGGATGACTAAGAACCAGAACTCTATAGATTCTGGAAGTTGTGCTGCATGGAAGAAAGAGCATGGGCTGCCATTTTTTTTAAAAATGGAGTTCTGCATTGAAGTCGATACGAAACGGTGTTGAAAAACTGAACCTCTATTTTTGGTTTAATTCAGGGTGGATTCTGGCACACTTGCTCCCACTGACTTTGGCGTTACATTGCGAATAATGATAATTAAATCCTGGTCTGCCCCTAGCCAAGTATAAAATGGTGCAGAACAGGAGAATGGTGGTGAATTCTATGTCTTCATTGGAGTTGGCTGTTATTTTATATTTAAACCACACAAATATCACATGGCCAATGGTCATTTAACGGAGCTTCATGAGCCATGTGCAAACAAGATATAAAAATATATGTATTATGTATCTTTAAATACATGCACAAATATCTCTGTACATGTGTTCTCACTGTTAGATATTTGAACTGTCAAATTCTATCTTTCTTCCACTTCCAAAACTCTTCAACACATCCACATGAGGCCAAAAGACTCTAGGCAGCACCATCATTTAGCAGAAAGTAATTACCTAGTGATGACTGAAATAAAAGATACTTCAGTAGCAGACATTGTGATAAATACAAAGAATGTCATTTTCTCCATTTATGTAAGAATAACAGCTTTCTTTTAGAGAGATGGGAAATTTTCAAGGAAAGTACTTATTTATTGCATAGGCAGTGACTCTTCCACAGCCTTTACAACAACTTTTATAAATGGTTTAATTTTCTTTCCTTTTTGATGGCTATTTTCATTACTTATTACGATAATGTAGTGAAGTCACCGTTTATTCATTGCACAATTTTGTAAACTACTTTAAATCACTGAACAAATTATTAACAAAACAAAAGGAAACACACAGGATTTTAAGTCATGCCAAATATTTCCAATGGAAGTGAGAAGACTCAGTTAAAAGCAATAGAAAAATCAGACTAGAGAAAAAGAAATAAATTTTAAACTGATTTCCTTTGTTTGCATTTCATTTGTTTTATCAGCAATACTATTCTTCTGAGGAGAAAGAGATTAATGTCATTAGTATGATGCATTTTCATAGGCCTGTACCTGTGTCATTACTTTTGCCACTACAGTTATGTCAGTTTTAGTGTGTACAATATTATTATTTTAAAAGAAGGTTCAGAAACAATGTTTGTTAGATCAAGGAATTAAAAAAAAAGTAGTAGATACACTGTGAATACTAAATATTTAAACATTCTGAAGAGACAGATTTACTCTGAAAAGGCAAATGCTTTTTGCAAGTCACAATGTTCTCAGAAACTGCATTCAAAGAAAAGATATTTAATTAAATAATTAAATACCATGGGGTTTTTATATAGAACTAATATTTGGTATTATTAATCCTGTGAATATATTATTTCCCAGCATAACACTTCTGCAGAATTTATTGAACATGTGTTTCTGAGTTCATGCAAGAAAATACATACACAAAGGAATTTTCCACTTTTCATGAACCAAAATTAATATTAAACACAATGTGTTTAATTGCCAGGTTTCAATGGACAAGAAACTTCAAATATTTCCTCTCCTGAAGCTATCCCAATCTGTGGAATTAGCTGACAAAGTAAATTGTAACTTATGGAAATACTTATTTTTTAATGATTTGTAATAATTATATTCTTCCCAGTGGTTTTGCATGGAAAGGTACTTCCCATGTCACATGCTGAAGGCAAAGAGAGCAGCAGGGTAAAATTCAAATAAAATCGTATAAACCATGTTGTGATCTGTGGGACCAAAATCCCAATTCTGACACCCTAGGACAACATAAACACAGGCCAGCTGATCTGACTGGCAACTGGGCTCACCACTAGCGTACCCCAAAGGGGAAAACAAGACTGATAACATTTAATTAAAATAAATAGATGCAGAACTCCAAATAAAAAATAAAAGCTTCAGTGAATTTCAAGTCATTTCCCTACCTTCAAAATGGAGGTGTTCTTTTGGAAAGGATATCAGCATAATTTGGTTCATAACACAGGAATTAGGCTCTGAAAAGACAGCCTGGTATTACTAGCTTGTTTGCACAGAGGGCAGGGGTGGATGGACTAGGTAATGCCTCCAGCCCTGGGTGTTTTACCCTTCAGTTGACTACAAATATCCATCCATCCATCCCTGGCTACTGAAACTGGCCTCAGACTGAGCACAGAGGATGGGATCCTGTGGGAAAGAAGGAAAGAAGAGGGAGAAGGAGAGGAGGAAGGAAGCAACATACGGATGATTAATTCCAGGCACAAAATTCAGCTAGCAGGCATATTTTCTTATATGGCTTGTGTAGGCCTGTGTAGATAATCTAGATATCATAACGCCAAGTTACATAATAAATAAAACTCCAGTTATACTCATCATCTCATATTTTGGCCAATGTAATATTTGGCCTCACTCCATCCTGTGGGATCATTGTCATGTAAAACAAGCCAGAAAGTTTAGCAAAGGAGAAATTGTTCTAGCATAAGAGAAATGCAGAGATAGGTGCCAAGCCCAGCATTCCTTTAAAGCATAATGATACGAGATGATACTCTTAATCTGATTTGGGGATAAATTATATTTGTTGCTGCCTGATTTGTAGTGTAGAAAGAAACAAGAGACACATCATAGGCATGAAGTGTCTCTCTTCACCACAATGAATCTCACTGAGGACAGAGTGTTCAAGAGTCACCAGGTGCTAGCATCCAACCTAGTCCAGTCACCTCAAATATCCTGAAGTATCCTTTCGAAGCTGTTACCCCGTTCTCCAAATCTGGAAATATTTTGGAGGAAGAGGGAATGACAATGCAAGAATGACAACTAACATGGTGATAGCACTGTTGTCAGGGTAGGATTCAAGTCTCTGCTTTACCAAAGATATTTAAGTTTTTATAAAAGGCACAAAGGATTCAGCAAGATAGATTGTAAAAATCAAAATGTGCTGCAATATGGTGATCAGTAAAGTCTATCCAGTGTAGAAAACACGCTCAAGTAACTGCAATATCATTTTACAGATGAGTTTTGTAATAATGACTGATCTAGTGGTCAAAGAGGTCTGGAACTGGTTTGACGCTGCTTTCTGGGTTAATTTCTCAAGTGACCTATACAAAGAAATGCATACATTTCCAACTCTTGAGCTAGAAAGGGATCAATGCTGTTCTTTGTTTTCCTTTATATGTGCAATAATACATCGCTATATTCTTTCAAGGTTAAAAGTTGTTTCGAAATTCTTCACAGTAAGGACATCCAATTTTTATTTTTTGCCCATATAAATAAGTTTCCTAACATCTAATGCAGTGTAAAGGAAGAAGTTGTTCCTTCTTAGAAGCAAATTCTCAAATCCTTTCAAACATGTTATTATGGTACTCTATATACAAAGTTGTAACAAATCAAACATTTAAAATTATTAAAATTTCCCATGTTACAGAATTTTTAAAATTGAATCAGTGCATTCAAAGAATCCTGTAAGGAGGAGAAAGCAGCCTGAAGCCCAAAGCTAGGAATCTATTAATTAAGATATGCAATGAAAATGTTAATCAAGTAAACTTAGGGAGGATGAGGGAAAGCGATTACATAATCCTCTTGGCACCGTATAATGTCTCAGTGCTCTTGCACAGGAAAATGATGAGTAGGTAAACAATAAGAGAGAAAAAAAGAACAGGTCCTTTGATTATGGGCCAAAGAAACTGTTCCAAATGGCTTCTCTAACCAATATTAACAGTTCAAGTAGAAAACATTCAGATATAAGAGCTCTCTCTAGTGTGCCAGACTGAGGACAGCACACAGTAACTAACAATGCAGCCTGAGAAACTGGAGTATTTGAGATGATTCTTGTTAAATATGGCCATCACAATGTCATTTTTTATTCTATTTCTTTATCACTCTTTTCCATCCTTGCAAAACTATAAGTAAACAGTATATTTGGTGCTGTGTTCTGTATTATAGATATTTCACCGCTAACCAGCAAGTAGGTCCTTCATTCATCCTTAAGAGGGCTTTGGGATTATGCTTCTTTGTAGCCTTGTTGCCCAGTAAATGTGGTGTTGTTTGTAACAGGCTTTGTGCTAAGCTAATAACACAGAATTCAGCACCTATCTGGGCTCTGTCTGGTCTTGTTTTGGCCTAGCTGGAGACATGTTTAGTCTTGTTTAGCTGTAACAACAATCATCTAATAATCCGGTGACTAGTACCTACTTTGCCTTAGCTTGTGAACAACTGTGTGGGGTTATAGCAAGCAGTTATTCAGTTATTCAGTTCATAAAATGAAGTGTAGGGGAGTATTGTCATGGAGTGATAGCCAGGGTGTTGAAACTATGGGCACAGGGTGACTTCAGGGGCCCCAGGGCTATAAGCATGTCACCAGTGGTCAGTTAATGGTCACTAAAGGAATGTAACCATGTGAGCAGGGCAAAGATAGTCTTAAGGATAACAAAGAGAACGATGAACATGTATCTACCGTAAGTTAAATGTACTATACACAGTAATGGGGAAATGGGGATCAAGAAGAAGCTGTAGGGCATAAAACATACAAAACATATAAAATAGCTCCAGACAGGTGCAAAAGTGAAGAGGAAAGAAACATGTGCATGACATTGCAGTTCTCCCAAAAACGTCTCTCAAAAAACCACTGTGATGTTGATGATTGTCTGTAATCCTTCTCCCTCAACCAACACACAAGCCATTGGACCCAGAAACAGAGTGGAGGGATGACAGTAACACTAGAGAAACATGGGAATACAAAACTATGTGTATATGAATCTTAACTCTATAAGATTTGATTTATAAGTGTTAAGATAATTGTAAGCAGACTACTGTTTATTCTTCAAACAATGTGTTAAGGCTAAAATTAGAATAACAATAAAATCACTAAGTACGATATATACTTATTTTTCCCCTAACAAGATTTAAGTGTGGCAAACAGGTGGGAATAAATGCAGTTTCCTCTTTAACCAGGATGCAACAAACTGGCAACACCCGCACGATGAAAAATACCCCAGATCAATTCTCTGGTGTTTCAAAAAGGTAGGAAGAAACATCTGCAACAACTTATTGAGCTGTTCTATGAGATAATGGTAGTATAAAATCCATGCATACAGAGAAAGCATCTTCCCAAGTTAGTCACAAATACTCTGATCTGGAAGTAGGATTAAAAGAAAAAGATAAGTATCATCCTAATTTCATAAGAGGTGTGAAATTGCTATCAGGGGCAACTACAGCTCAAAGCATGATGCAGGACTGAGAACTGTTTAGAACCATCTGTCTGTCTGTTACACATTTATATAATCAGAACTACAGGCTGGGATTTGCTTCTCTAGGCATTATGCTAGGGCTTTGGTTTCCTCCAGGAGAGCTATGCTCTTTGCTCAGACAAAGAGCGTTTCTGGGATTTTTCCCTCTTGAAGGAATTTCCTTTTTAACATAGAAAAAGATTGGTGTTTAACACCCAAAGCAATGGCAGTAATTTTAGGTTTTCAATACTATTAAGCTTCATAATACTTAGCAAACTGTGTAAGCACACATTTCAGAGCACTTATTAATTTACTTTCTCATTAGAAAGCAAAATGGTTTATTACACCAATAGGCTAATTTTTGGCAAAAATAAACTCATTGGCACTGATTTTGGTAGTTTTCTTGTTACGTTACTAACACTATAGCTTTTGATTTCCTGACTTGCTTTTTTTATTATATTTATACTGATTTTTTTTGTCCAATACAAAGAATACTATGAATTAAGCTTAAAAATATTATTTATGTTCGGTGTAAGTCACTCTGTAAAACTCAAGCACTGTATTTATTTGTTACCTGGCTAAAGATGCTTGCTATTTTGGGATTCTGTATATCAATTTCAGAGACATTGTCTTTATGAACTGTCTTAATGCATCTCTGAACTCTATTACTTACTTTTCAAAAGAGTAATAATGATTTGCAACGTGCAATTTTTATTGCAATGGCAATATTCCTGCAGCTAGTAAATGTAGTTATTAACATGTGATCTCTTGCCTGGAAAAACTCCAAAAGTATGTGTAGTTTAACTTCATACACAAACTTCTGTGGGACCTGGGTGTATTTATTTTTAATATGGAAATATTTATATTTATATTACGTATATTACTCATATTGGTAATGTGTGATAGAGCAGTATCATAATAATGAAGAAAGAGTTATACAAATTGAACAGGAAGGGATAATACTTATATGGAGATTACTTCTCATTATTTTTTCTTAACAAATCAACATATTTTTAAGAAAAATATTTGAAGATAGAAAAGAAAAAAACTCAAAATTACTTATTACATATAGTGTAAAATAGCAAGAAAATTAGGGTTTTTGTAACCAAGCCAGTTACATATATATTTCTTCTACCAATATTAAAAGACATGTGTCATAAATGCTATGAAAGTAGGGAAATAAAGTAAATTATAATGATATTTTCCACTGATATTCCTAGATATCAAAGACAGCAATAGTTATTGCTGTTTTACAAAGCAAGCAGTTTAGGAACAGAGGAGTTACCTAAATTATCTCGGTATGGACCAGTCTGGCTACTACTGCCCATCCACCTAAATCATCCTGGTGCACTGAGCAGTTTAGAAAGTACACCTGAGACATTGTACAATTTTAGTTTTGATTTTAGTATCTTGGCTTTGTTTTCAATGGCAATATATAAAGTTTTCTGCGTACAGCTGGTGTTTTTCATGTAGTCTTCAAGTAGACACAGATTTCAGCATGGTGCAGGTATTTTCAAAGGTGAAATACGACTGCAATAGCTTACAGGTTGGGAACAAATCATGTATATCAAGGAGAAGTCTGGAGAATTAGGCTATAAATACACAGAAACAATGACGAACCTCTAACCCTTAACTGTCCACCACTACAGCCCAGTATGATAATTTACTGTGTCAATAAAGCTGGATGGAACATCAGCAAAAATTGCCTGTAAAAAGGAAAAAAATCTCTTCCCAAGAATATCAGTGACAAAGGAAAGGTTAAAACTGCAATGAACATGCCTTTTTCCCTGTGCACTCTGGAGTTTTAAAGAAAAAATGAAATTTACTCCACTCGATAGTCAGTGATGTATATAATTAAATAGACAGGTTTTGGAGGATGTGATTTTATGGTTACCGTAGCAACTAGCACCTAGATTGTCCATATTCCTATGCTTTTCTACCATCAAAAAAAAAAAAAAGCTATCTATGACCCACTTGAAAACAAATAGGCTTGTACTGCTCAAATTCCCATTGTTCCTTGCAGGCCTCTATTATCCCTCAGAATCAGGCTGCTGCGATAACCCTACTCTGGAATTATTCCAGTGGTTTTACCAAACAGCAATATGCATTCTCTGTGGCTTAACATATAGCATAGCAGAGGAAATCCTGTACACAGTCATACGCTGCTCCTCTTGGCCATATGTGGCTCTAATTCTATATATGGGGAGAGGAAAGGAAGGTTTTAAATAGCTGTTGGATTTCATATCTTAAGATACTTAACATTTAAAGAAGTTTTAGATTTTTTTGCCACAATCACCCAGCTAATCTCATGTCATCCCTTTAAGAAAAATGAACGTTTTAAACTTAATTTCTAGTGAGCAGGAATTGAAAGATTTTCCCAAAGCTCAGCTTATTGTTGTTCTAGCGTGAAGATGAACTAAAGCAGAAGTGCTGAATAGTTTATTGCCGGAGAGAATTTTCCTGTGTTCATGTTGCTAAGAAAATCTCCTCACGTGTCTCATGTTCTGCCTGAGAACTTAAGAGGAAAGGACAGCAGAAGTGTCACAAAGGCTACAAAGTTATTACCTATTGTAAAAACGTAGTATTTATGGACACTGCTTAAATTATTTGTTCTGAGTTTAGAAGATCTCTAACTGCAAACCTTTCTTGTGAGTTTTTCAAACGATGCAATGACGTTCAAGCACGAGAACAAAAATCCAGCCCAACAAAGTAAACTACTATTCTATTAAATTTACCATTTCCTCTCAGAGGCCTCAGAAGTGTTCACCTTAATTTTAAACATAATCTTTGAATCACCACGAGCTTTATTGTACTGTATGTACATATGAAATGCAAAATGAGTACTCACATTAATGTGAAAAAGGCCAGAAGACTTTTTTTGTTGTTGTTTTCTACTGAAATGTCTGGTTACCAATCCAGGAAAGTTTGAGAGAAATTTCTTATTCTCTCTCTCCCTCTTTTTATAAAAAAGCATTTGTTTCTGTAATATCAGAGGTGGAAAAATAAGACAAAACAAATAACATTGAACACCTCTTTGTCACAAAATTTGGTTAGCTCAGTCAGTTGAGCGTGGTGCTAACAACGCTAAGGTGGCGGGGTCAATTCCCGTTCGGTCCCCATGTGTTGCCTGATCTAGTCGAGAAGTGGCATCCCTGGTGGCAGGGAGGCTGCATTAAAATGATCTCTAAGGTCCCTTCCAGTTTAGGCCATTCCATGATTCTATGAAATTTGGTTTAGGTCTTCTAATAAGTGACTATATAACACATCCAAATGTAATATATTACTTATTGTATGACAGCTTCCCTTTTTACATTCCTTCACTCTTCCCTGTGAGCCTTCCAATCCTTACCTCTAGACATCTTAGCTTTAAATCATATTCATTTCCATTCTGTGATCAGAATATAAATAATCTGTACTGCCAGACAGGTTTATAAGAAACTACCTTTTCCTCCTCCAGCAGTTCATCCTTTTAGAATAAAAAGGGGAAAGTCTAGTTTCAGAAAAAGGACTAGGGAGAGGTTTTACCCAAGCAGTACACTGCAAGTTTCTCCATAAGCCTACATGTACTTGGAGCCTTCGCTGTACCTGCCAACCCATATGCAAGAGACAGATGTTTGTCCTTCCACTTTGTTAACTACCTTGTCACAATACATCACCATTTATGTATTACTTCATGGAGGTTTGGTTTACACAATTTAGGCTGCATTTCCACCTGTGCTTGAGTACGATTGGAGAAGTACCTGCTAAAGCTACTGGATTACCTTATGTTTATATGGCTGTTTTATACTTAATATTCATATGGCATAGCAAATATTTTAAGTCTATTCTGTGCTCACTGCAGGTAACAAGTTTGCAGCTTTAAAACAGAGATCATTCAGCTGCCTGCAGAGGTTAGGCCATGCTTGCATTATATTTTCACTCAGGTAGCCAAGCTGAGATGGGTTAGCCATGAGCGTGGCAAGACAACCAAGCATCCAGCCCAGCCACACAGTGTTTTGGTCTCACTCAGGTGCAGCCAGCAAGGACAGACAAGCTGTACTGTGTATAGCCTCATCCATGAGTTTGGGTGAGACCACTAAATCATTTCACATGCATCTGAAAACAGCCACCATATGCGAAAAACTGTCAGGATCGGCATGTGGCATTTGATCCAGAGAGCTAGAAGAGACAACAAGAAGACCTGTATAAAACACGTAGAGACAGGATGTTAACTGCCAATACAGGCATGTGGTGATAGAAATGCAAAATGAACAAGGTTAATAAACAAAGGCAGGGTTTTTTTGATACAGTCTATTATTTGTCTTAGGTAAACTGTCTCATACATTTGACGTATGTCCAGCACTATGGAAACATATGAAACATGCTGCCATCTCTTGACTTATGCTGCTGTGACTGAAAGTGGAATCAAAATTATTTGAGGGGAGTTGAAGATGCTTCACCTTCAGTAAAACATACCCTGCCCTTTTTCTTCTCAACACCAGGTGCAACTGCAAATACAAGGCTATTCAGCCTATAGAGTCATAAAACACAGGCATAACTCACAGGCAGACGAAGAAGTGCCAGGATTACTGGAGCACATCAACACTCCCTAAAATATTCCTACTATAACCCTGTGCACTGACAGACTCCGACCGAAGTAAGAAAGGGGAAATTGGGAGGGCTGATGTTCACACACCATCGGTCCAAAGTTATTTAGCACAATTGTTTTTGTAATTGCAGCTCACTGGGAATGTTCAGTGCTCAATGGTCCTCGAAAATCAGACTTCCAATTGGCTGATGATGTGTTTTGTTAGATGCACACACTGAGCTGGGAAATTCAGCTGCACGTGTCAGGGCCAGACATTTCTCAACACCATCAAGGGTTTTGGGGAGAAGAGGGTCTTAACAGGATCCGAGCTGTTTTTCTTCAGAGAAAACCCACACGTTTCTTGCTGAATTAATAGCACATGATAGAACTCTAAGCTACTGAAACTCAATAGTTGTTTTAAACTGGGGAGAGTGAAAAATTGCTGACAATAGGAAATGAATTTTCTAAGAAAGGTCTTAAGGAACTTAAAATTAACTATTTACATAGCATTACCTCTGATTAAATAGTTATGTCTGAAGATGTCACAAATGTTACAAAATCAAGATTACAAAGGATACCTTTCCAGTCAAGTTGTTTGGTTTTTTCATTAGCAGCATACACAAACCATCCCTCAACTCCTAATCAAGATAAAATCAAGCCTTCAGGCTTTATCAAGAGTGGTGACAGCCTCCCAGCTGGGATAGCAGAGAAACATGAGGACATTTTCTCCTACAGGGGACAGTAGATGACAAGAGTACACTCCTGCTTTGGGGGTGGAGGAAGGTGGGGTGGGAGTAGTGACTTGAGACTGTAAAGATGTGGGAGCACATACCCCTGGTTATCTCCACATCTGATGAATGAGGAACTCTCAGCAGAAGGACTGAAGAGAAAAGTAGTGGACTGATCCAAAGATCTTCAACTCTCCTCTGTATCCCCTTCTAAATCCACACTTGAACATGCAATAATGACAAAACAGTGTGACAATTAAAGGTTATTTTACAGAGGCTTCCATTCTGCCGCAACATAAAGTATTGCAGTCAATAACTCTGCTGCCTCAGGAAATATTGTGCTGGGTAAAATCACATCCCTTGGGGGAACAGAACTCTGTGTTCAAACACTTGATCTTATTTTATAGATGAGACTGTTCTCTGACAGTAAAGAAAATTACAGTCTGTGTGTAGGAGCTATACAAAAGAGCATGCCATGAATCTCAGTCTGGGAGTGAGGAGCTCGGCTGCTCCTGGCATGCAGCCTGTTAGAGGTAGCCTAGATCTCTGTGGCTTCACAGACCAGTCTACAGCTTCTGCCCATTTGACTTTGTGATAACACTCTGGACTATCAGCTTTGTGGGATGAGGATGCTGATTCAGCCTCCCTGTCAGATGGAGCAGTGGCAGATAAACAGAGCTAAGCCTTCAGGTGGGGAATGAGAGACCCAGCAGTGTCAGAGCTGGGGTGTGCGAGTACACTCGGGGAGAGGCAACCTCAATGCCTGCACACATATTAACACATAGAAACCTGGGGAAAATGTGTACAAAAACCTTCTCAGCGAAATCGAGTTGCAAATAGGCCATGATATACACTTTGTATAGATAGTGTTGAAATAGTCATTATTATTCTTGAGACACATCACACTTATGTTTTACAGAGACGTGCAAGAGAAATAGACTGCTGAAAGTGGCCAGACTCATAGGCATTCCTTAACACATCCTGTTGCCACCACGGGGGGACTAGTAGATGCTCACATCAGCCAGGGCATTTTTTTTTCTTATCCCATCAGTTAAATTCTTGAACAGTAGTACAAAGCCATAACAAAGAGACCAGTAAATCAAATCCATTACTGACTGGTATGTGAAGTTTAATGAAGGGAACTTTGCAAAGATATAAACCATGCGATCAAAGCCGTATCTTTTGCCATCTCCTGCATGCTGCCTAGGTAATCTGCATATTTAAACAAAGCTTCCTAGTATTCACGTCTGAAAGTGCATACCAAGGGAAACTGAAGCCAGATGGTTAGATGTCAAAGTGACTAAAAAATTGCGTTTAAAAAGGTAGGCTTCCAATAATTAATAGTCTGGATCTGTAAATCAATGAAGTGAATTGCACAGTTCTGATTTACACTGCCACATAATCTTGTTGTGTGTGTTCAACCATTATTCTCAAAAACATTTAGCACAGATTGCTTGGATAACTCATTTTTGAGGTGGGGAGGGGGGGACTAAACATTCATTTGCTGAAAGTCTTTAGAGATATAACATATTCTAAAGCACCCTAGAACATAACTACATGGTAATTGAAACTTCATATTTTTAAATAATAAAGCAGAAAAGAGATAAAAATTCAACAAACTAGCATAAACATCCCACTACAGCATACAGACAAGTTAGAGTTTCCAAAGGCAGCAATGGCAGTGAGGCACCTCCCACTGACAACTGGTGATGACAGGTCAGGTCAGACAATCCTGCATTCTTTCACTATCCTAATGGCAAGATGTCTAAAAGGTTCTGAGGACAAAATGACTGTCACTATTCTTTGTCGATCAAAGAAAAATTTTCAGTTTAAGTTTCATTTTAATTCTTATCACTCATAGAGTGGTTAAAAGATATTAAACCTCTTCCCAGCTGGTGGACCCTTGTGTTACACCATGCATGGCAGTAATGAAGACAGATTAACGCTATTTATTTGCTGACAGTGACAAGAGTACCTTGTCTTTGTTTCTGTATTTTATCATTAAAGTCTTGGTTTTCAGCCTCAAATAGCCCCAAGACAATGCACTGCAATAATTAAATAAAAAAAAAGTTCAAACAACATCAATAGACTGGATGAAATCAACACAAGACATCACATTGTACTCAGTGTTGACAATCCAGCTTTAATACATTCCTGAGGTAGGAAGCAATGGAAAATGATGGGTATGTGTATTTATAAAGGTTTCCCCTCCTTGAATTAGTGTTAATCCCTGTTAATCAAGTGCTATAGGTAAAGCATAAAAATATAAAATACAAAAAGGCCCCAAACATGATAACCAAAGCAACAACAGCAAAGCTGGGCAGGTAGCATAGCAGTGGAGCAGGTTATCCAGAGAGGCTGTCAAATCTGCAAATCAGATTTTCACAACCCAGCTAGACTCATCCAGAGCTGACCTGGTCTACCAGTGGCAACAGTCCTACTCTGAGCTGAGATTTCAACTTAAAGACCTTCATTAGTCCCTTCCCAGTGATTTGATAATTTTATGAAAACAGCTACAAGATGATGTCCTGATGTAAGAATGGTGTCTGATCCAGGGGTAGAGCACCTCTGCTATGAGGACAGGCCTAGGGAGCTGGGATTGTTCAGCTTGGGTAAGAGAAGACTCCAGGGGGACCTAATAGCTGCCTTCCGATATCTGAAGGGAACCTACAGGAAGTCTGGGGAGGGACTTTTTGCAAGAGAGTCCAATGATAGAATAAGGGGAAATGAATTTAAATTGAAGGAGAATAGGATTAGATTGGATCTTAGCAAGAAATTCTTCAGTACGAGAGTGGCAAAACTCTGGAATAGATTGCCCAGAGAGGTTGTGGATGTCCCCTCCCTGGAGATGTTCAAAGTCAGGTTGGATGAGTCCTTGAGCAGTCTAGTCTGGTTAAGGGCCTCGCTGCCCATGGCAGGGAGGTTGGATTAGATGATCGCTAAGGTCCCTTCCAACCTAAGACATTCTATGATGTGCTTGGGCACTTTACACCCTGACATGAAAAGAGGTAATGCCTTTGTGCCTCTATAGCTTGTGTGCAGCCTGAGACTTTCCCTGTCTGCCAATAGTGGTATAACTCTAATTGAAGCAGGCAAAACATCATCTCATGAAAACAGTTGCGCTTCTAAGTACAGATTTAATTACAAACAACTAAGATCATTGATTTTCACACATGGAAATAAATTTACTCTGATGCTTGTACATATAAGATTCAGACTATAAGTATGAAATTCTTGGCTTACTTCTTCTAAGTTCTTGATCTGCTTTCTTTCATCTGCTTTATTTTTCTTTTATTAAGAATTAATTAAAGAAAGCTATCAAGCTCATCTTCACTGAAGTCAGCCTTTTTTCTTGGGTAAGTACAGGCAGTACTTAAAGCTGCAAGCAGCATAAAGTCTATTTTAAAATTTCTTTTTATGTTAAAGGATCACTGCCAAGGTGATTAACACCAAATCCAAATGAGCTTTTAACCTGCCTTCTTCGGTCAGTTGCTGATTTAGCTAGTAAAATCCTACCAGTAACACCGGTTTTAAAAAACAGTCTTTGCAGCCATACCACAGCCAAAAGCTTCTTGAAGCCCAAGGAGATTATGACTACTGCAGTGCTCCTGTCAGCTGTCATTGTCACTTCCTAAGAGAAGTTAATCAGATTTGTTCAGCCTGACCTCTGTTTTAGCTAGCTTGGACCTGTCTAAGGCTGCACCTGTCGGATGCTCCCTGTCGGGGTCCTGCTCACCTCTGCAGCCAGGCTTGGCTCCCTCCCAAACAGGGGTGTCAAGTCAGCTCCCCTTCCTGCTTGGCCTCTCATCTGCCTCCTTCGCCTGGCAGGGAGTCCAGCCTCTCTGCCATTTGTACTTGTTTTTCCTCATCTAGCACTAACTTAAGCGTAACAGGTGTTATGGCTTCCTCTTTCCTCTATGTGGCCAGTGGGTATGCACATCATCCCCAAACTCAGCAACTTCATGATTATCCATTACCACTGTCTGAAACAGGACTGCAGGGACAATGGGTGGGGACCCTGCCCACAAGGCCTCACCAGTGCTGAGCTGTAAAATCTTCCTTTTATTTCAAATGTTTATTCATCCTTAACTTTATTTTCTTTTATTCAAATCTAGTGTGTTTATTATGTAGAGATAGGGTAGTGATGTTTTTAATTAGGATTGTCTAATAATTTCCTTTATAGCTTTTAGTTTTCAGTATAGTTTTTAACCTCAGGAACATTAATAATTCTGGGCTAAATTTTGCATGCTTCATATCTACCTCAAGTGGAATTGAATAAGGGATCATCAGCTACCCTATTCCTGCTTCTTCTTTTTCTGCCCCAAAATATTCTCTTGCTTTAATAAATTACAGTAGGTTGAAACCCAGATGATCATAAACAGCAATTTCATAATTTCTACTGCATAATGCTAATAATTCTGTGCAATTGTGTCTGTAATCAAGCAAGGTGTTATGCATCTTTTGCATAGAAAGCAGAATACTATCAGTCCATCAACTTAATCAGTGAAACAATGGAGGTTTTCAAAGGTTGTAGAAGGTCACCAGTGCAAGATGGGATTAAAACTTCATGGAAGAAATGCAGTGTTGTCCACGACATGCAATGCTTGTAGACTTCTTGCTTTTGCAAGAATGTTCAGCAGAAGCAGCCAAAACATGAAAAGAACTGCTGTAGTTATCAGATTTTACACTCTGATTGTAGAGGATGCCATGCATACCATATAACATGTCAGGGACACTCTCAGTTGAGCTGGGACTATTAGGCTTTTACAGCACTCATGTCTGAAAACCCAAATGCAAGTTTGCCAGATCAGCATGGGGAGTCACACATTTTTTTTTCTAAAGTTTGAAGTAAAATATTACTGTGATTATTTAAAAAAAAAAAAGTTATCCGAGTTTCCATTCCACTGGATGTTTCAGTAGTAAAGGCGGAACAGGAATCAGTGCTCTTGCTCTTCTCCTTTTCCTTCCCTTCTGCCTTAACTCTTGCTTTGTGTCTCTTTCCTTCCTTGTCAAGGTTAAAATTATATGCAGAATGGAATTCAGATAAATTCTCACTCTTTTTTAATTTCTGCACCATGTCCCCTTTGGGAGGAAGACTGTCCTCAAAAGCTATCCAGAACTTGTAAGATTAGCTGCAGTCTTGGGCAGACAGAAGTAGACACAACCCCCAGGGCTGCTCATCACCAGTAATTCAGGTGTGAGCTCTGGTGAGACCTGCTCAGTTCTCAGGAATGCAGGCAGCAGGGCTGCCTTCTTGTCTCCATTTATTGTTACTGTCTTCAACAAATTGGCAGGAAGGCTTTCTAGCCTGTACTCCTCCGGCATTCACCAGTTCAAAAGAGACATCTTGCATCTTTTCTCCTTCACAAGCTGTTCGGAGTTCTAAAGGGGCACATGGGTTTCAACAGATATTGAGCACTTTTGTCCTCCTTGGTAAAGCAGAAGAGTACATATCCATGGCCCAACCCTGCTTGCCTCAGCTCTGAGAGTGGTTTCACCGAAGTTACTCTTAAAGCATGCAGGCTTTGCCCCTAGTGAAGAAAGCTGCCTTCACCTTTGGCACTGAACGCAAGATCACTCACTCTTCTGCTTCTGCTACAATACTTAGGTCCAATGGATAAGGAAGGCAACCCGACTCTAAAGTTCTCCTATTCTGTGAGGTTAACCTTCACTTTAATCCTTATACTTTCCATTCATTTCTGTGAGTGCGATTTCTTGAATATACCAGGTCACGAGTTTCAGGAGCAGAAAGAGAAGGGGCAAAAACCATTGTTAGACAAGAATGTTAATTCTGAGAGGGAGCAACGAAAGGTTGAGTCAGCCTGTGCCACATTGTGAGAGTTCAGCAATGCTCCATTCATTTGCGTGACAAGCCTTATTATGATGAAGCTTTTTAAAAGCAGTTCATTCTGAGGAAGCTTTGGATACAGTTCCAAAAGCAGAAAATAAAACCTAGGAGAACTGGGGAAAGCAAAAAGAGCAGGCATTCAAATCAAGCAGAAAGGCATACAAAAATCAGCTCTTTTGCAAGTTCATTTTTTCATTATGTTTGACATTCTCTGGGAGACAGAACTGTGCTGCACACTTGTGGCCTCAGGCAGTGAAGCTGGAAGAAGATATTTCAAGAGGAGCAGAACACACACACACAGCTGTATAACATAGAAAAGATATAAAAACTGAACTGACAAGTTCATGTTGTTAACTTGCTCCAGAATCTCATCAGCCGAGGTGGTATATTTTGAAGTAGGAAGCGTTATGTATTCCTAATTATTTAATCACTTATTTGAGCCTTCACTTGATGATCGAAAGATGCGGCATCCAAAGTCCAGCTGAAAAACTAATTTAAAGTCAAACCTATCACAAATGGATTAGACAGGTTTTTCTGAAGAGAACAAACAATACCTGGAAGTTGTGTGTGATATTTTTTGGGGAGTTGATAACATCACTAACAGTTTTAAGCAGACATCTAGAAAAATAAGCTGACGATGCCTTATGGGTTGTAACAACCCCTGGGATTTGCGACTGTCGTTTTTAAGACAACCACACGCCATCCCCGAGAAATGAAAGGAGCAAGCAGGGAGCGTTCGGTGCTCCCTCTGCTGGCACCGGAGCAGCCGGTAACCCGAGCTCCGCTGCTCTGCGGAACGCGGGGATGGTGAAGCAGAAAGAACAAGTTTTGCATTTCAGGGTGGTTTTGCTACCTAACTGTTGTTCCTGTTACTAAAAAAGTGAAGAAAAAAGGCAAAATGTATTTTAGCTCCCCTTTAGAGGAAAAGTGCATTTTTTTTTTCGAGGATGCTAGAATAATAATTTCTAATGTTTGATGAACTTTAGGGCACCTTAACAACAGTCGTCTCCTGGCCAATTCTTGGGGCAAGGCTGTGAGATTGAGGGGCTTGCACAGTATAAATGTTGACAAACTCTCTCCAAATACTTGTTGCTCTTCAGATTTTCAGTCTTAGTCTAAACCAAGAGCTGATCAGGCCTCAGCTATGCTTATTAGCCAAGTAGAATTGAGAACATAAATAGAAAAGACTTACTACTAAAAATGTAAACATGAGATTTAACATTAATAAACTAGCGTGTTCTCAAAGGGAAAGTTTTGATCACTAGGTTTACAGGAAAATATAAATGAGATAGGTTGATATTCTGGCATGCTTTGGTGCAAAAAAAGTTTTTCTGTCCTACAAAACATTCACAGGTGTTACATAGAAGGATGGTCCTTTCACCCAGCAATGGTACTTCCACTGACAGTTCTTGCAGGAAGAGGAAGGGAGGGAAGAGTGATGTCAGAGTACAAGGTGACCTCATTACTTCTGAAAAAGTGTCACATTGACCTATTAGTAAAAAATAAGAGAAAGCAGAAGTCTGATAGGACTTGTGGGATGGGTCAGATTTGACTCATATTAAATGAAGAACCTCTTAACCTTCAGAAGAGCAGAAGCTGACCTTTTGCACATAAAAATATATTGGTAGATATTTTAGGTGTGATTAAATCTGGGATGGGTCAGATTTGACTCATAATAAATGAAAAAATTCCTAACCTTCATAAGAGCAGAAGCTGACCTTATATTGTTAGAACGTTTACGTCTGATTAAAGTTGGAGTTTAGTTCCAGCATTAACTTGGGGAAAAACATGCATTGTAAATACGGAGCAGAATAAGAAAAGTGCATCCTCAAACATCAGAAGTATGTATAACCCCAGCATTCCCCCTGGGAACTTGTGATGATTTGAAGCACCAAAATAAAATGCACATTAGTGTTTGAATACATTGCTATGGACCTAGAGCTTTTCCTTTGCCAGCACATGCATAATTCCAATGATCCTCTGTCTTTTTTTCTAACGTTTTACTACTGCTCTGGAACTGCATTTATGCAATTCCTTCTGTGTGGGCTGTAGTTGCAAAGATTGGTTGAATAGTCCTTATTTGGTGACATAACTGAAAATCAGCCTAGTCCCAAGGCTGACATGAGTTCCCCAAGGAAAACTGGTCTGCACTAGCAGAACACCTGTGTAAACAACTGGAAGACTGGGCCACCTTCTTGGCAAGTCCCACACTTCTGACCTTAGCACGCTTTTCATCATTTCTAGAGTTGTTCTTAAAAGCAATTTCAGAGAGCTATAAAATGCCTGCCTTCAGCAAAGAAACTTGCACAAGGCACACATGAAAAAGATGTGAGAAAACTCCACTGGCCATTTGATTAAGGAACAGAACTTGCTAACATAATGAAGCATGACACATCATCAGGAGGCTACATCTATCTGGAGAAGTGTCAAACAGCACAGTTTTATGAAGCATGAAGAGTGTGCATTATGGAAAGAGAAAAAGATTTTAATTTTGTTTCAACCTCAGCTTCCAGCTCACCACCCCTAGGGTAGAGGTGCTTCCATATGCAAGAGCGCATAGTTTAGCAAGTCACATAAAGTATTAGGGCATGTATAACACTAAAAGCATCAAAAGCAGCCTTTGCTTTGTTAGACATTGTAGGTAAATTCCACCCTTTCTCTGTTATTTTTTTTTTCTTTAAGGGTATTCTAAGAAAAATTAATTCTTGATTTAAAATAACATGGACAAGGCATAACACAAAAATTGAACTACATAAATTATTCATTTGATTCAATTTTGTAAGAGAAAGATTTAGGGCACATTTTCTTTGGGATTCACTGAAGACTGTATTTTTACTGAGATCTATATGTTTAAATTTTCTTGAACTTAGAGAGATAATGTACATCTGTGTACTCCTTCCATCTGTGAAAATTACAACATCTATGAATTATGTTTATAACATTGCAAAATTGGAGAGACAGATCAAATCTGGCAGTGTTAGGGTCTAATTTCAGAATTCACCCACTCACCTAATAATGAATTACACCAGAGACACCACTACGCTTTCTTATGAACTGCAGCTTATTATTGGTAATAGAGTACAGAAAAAAAAACACCAATCTCCCCCTTTTCTACATCGACTTCTGTATGACTGGAGGCAGTAGATAGGAATCTCAGCTTCTGGAGAAACAGCTTTAATTGCCAGACCAAGATTCAGCCCAGCTCCTACCCCACGTGATAGAAGATGCCTCGCAGGATCTGGGCCAGTTGCACATCTGCCCTCCCCAAGACATCAGACAAGACAGCAGATGTAGCCTTCACAACCACTTTTGGGCCATCATCCCTTTCCTTCAGTAGCATTTTCAGTCTGGTTTGAAACCCTGCTCCCGACTTTTGCTTCCTTCTACACAATGTCATCTATAAAAATGATCTAGTTACACACTTGATTTTCTTTCTAGTCCCTTTCAACTTGTCAAGCATCATTGTTTCTGCTGAAAACGTCCTTTGGTGCCTTGAAGACTCTGTATTTGGCCTTAACACCACTGCTAAACAATATAATGAATTATTGTAATGAGAAAAGTCTCTACCAAACAGGCAAGTGAGCTGCTGATAGCTCATTCTTAGCATTGTCACAATATTCATCAGGGCTATGTAAGGATAGGAAATTAATTATTTTAGAGAGGTGTCTTTTCTGAAATTTTCAAGTTTCCTCATCAAGATTTGTCTAAAATAGTCTCAGATCATTTCCAAAATATCATCTTTTTCAAAATAAAAATGAGACAACTGTAATAATAACAAGCAAAATTAAAAGAACATAAAAAAATGCAAACCCACAATTGTATATAAAGCAGGCATTAAGACTCATTTTCAACCAAGATAATCAGACCAACTTCTTTCCTTTTGTACTCAATTTTCAATAAATAGAAAAAAAAACCCCAACACTAAAAACATAAACGTTGTCCTGAAATACCACGGAAGAATTATGAGGCTGGTTGTACATGATCACTCTGCCCAGTAATTTTCTACATACTGGTTCCTGCACAGCATGGTCTGCTTGAGACGTGTGAAAGATCAACAGCTGTAAAAACAGAGCAAGAGCTGCACTAGAGTTTCACACCTGCAGACAGAGACTCTTCACCCATTCTGTGAACTTTGTCCTTTAACTATAAGGCAAAGGACCTTTTTAAGTGCCATCCTGCTGTTTCCTTAGTAAACAATGGGTATAATTAGAGCTATTATGTATCCTCCAGGCAAAAGGATACCAGTATTAAGTTGGAAAAAAAATATGGCTTAGGATTTCACTGGCTAGATTTGTCATTTAACTGTAGATAGAATGTTACTGAATGAAAAAATGTGGTAGTAAATTTTTGTTATTGCACAGGAAACGGCTGCAACACTTAGCTGTAAATGCAGTTCGTAGTGTAGTGTTATTAATAAATAGGTTTCTGACAAGAAAAGTTTATTTTAGTACAGCATAATGTAAGTTACAGTGGGTTGCATTGCATGTAGAAAACAGAGCTACCTACACAACTGGAAATAGCTGTAGCTGGAGAAAAACATGAGAGTTAGCAGAATCACTTTGAAATTACAAAGTTAAACCTAGAAGTCAGTAATATAGTAATCACTTGCTGTTCTCAAAGGGGAGTAAGATATTAGCAGGGAGGTAGTGTAGAACAAAAGAGATGCTATTCATCATTCTCCAAGCATTTCTTGATTTTTGGTAGAAAAACGGTGCTGAGATGACTGGAAGAATTTAAGTAATTTTCTCCAAATCCATTAACTACCTAAATGATACAGACTGTATTGATAAATGGTTAAAAGGGAATGCAGTAAACCTGAAAAACAGGAATCCATGGAAACATCTGTCCGAAATAGAGTATCTCATTTAGAAAATTCCAGCAGGTTGAATGAGTTACTCCACGCTGCAGAAGGGCCTTTGGGATGTACTCCTATGGGCATCCTTGTACAACCTTCTTTGGAAGTGCTGTACCATGGGCCTTAGCATTTGCAGTCTTCTGTAAAAGGAAAATGTCAGCTTCCATCTGATGTCTCAGTTCTGTAGTTACAAAAGATGTATATGCATAAGTGGTGGTTAGGCTTATGGAGGCAAATCGCACACATACAGAGAGGGCTCTGTGATGCTTATTTCAGTGAGGCTTGAACCTGTCTCTTGATTTTTCCATCCAAGAAAAGTGATTGTCTGGTGAACGAATAGTAAAATCCATGCATATGAAATAAAACCTATTCTAACTAGCTGGGAAATGGGAGCCCAGGAACATCGCCCTCTCAACTTCAGCCTTAAGTCTTTAAAAGCCTCTTATAAGAATTTTTTTTTTCAAAATATATTCAGTTATTGATATGTCTTCCTTTTGAAAACATTTTCCATGCCATGGATGAAATGATTTATACAATGGTAGACCTTATGGCCTCCCCCTGCTGTTATTATAAATGATATTTTTACATTTTAGAGGAAATGGTCTGAAAAAAGGTTTATATAGAGTAGTTAGGCTGGGGAACAACTAGAAATAAGGTACCTGGAGAATAAAACTAGCTGCACCCTACAGGTTATAGAATAACAATAATTAAAAAAAATAAGCATTGAAAATTGGAGCAGCCAACACAACTGAAACTGGAACTGTAGGTAGAAAAACACGTACTATAAACTTATATTGTGATGGAGCTATACTAACCAGTTATGCTGAACATGTTTCTTGAAAGTAGGCGGCTGGTGAAGTAAACAGAGTAAACAGCTTTCCATTTTGGTTTGTAGATTACTTTGGAACAGGCTGGACGAAAAACTGCTCATTCACCACAGAATACCTTAAATATAATGAAGACCTCCAAAACTGATAAATATCCTTGATTTATTGATGTGGGACTAATTCTTCCAACTACAGGACCTTATTTTACCTATTTAACAATAAAATTTGGTCTATACCACATCTTACTCAGGACGGCAACTGGTGCACACCCTGTGCTAACTGAGCGCTGTAGGCAACTGGATTTCTACCAGTAAAGAAAAGCTGCTTCCAGCTCTGAGCAGTAGGCAGTAACAACTGGTAGTTTAAGAATCAGTATTTTAAGTGAATCAGTACTTCAGAAATCTTAAGTTGTGACATCTCTCTTTTCCAATTAAAGCTGTCAGAAGATGTATTACTGCTGCAATACAAAGTTCCACATTCAGAGATGCGAGTAAACTATCCTGTGAAAAAAAATTAATGTTTCTCAGGTACAAGCAAATAAAAAAGTAAATAACAGAAAGGCAGAACTCTGAGTATCTCTAAGACATCCAAAAAACCCCACATTACTTCCTCCCAGGGAGAGATAAACTGTTACACTAAAAGCTGGCTTCTAAACTTGAAACTTTATTGCAGGAAGAGCATGGGAGCAGATCTAAACTCACTAGTTACTTAATTTTTATGTTTTCTTGCCGTTCATTGCAATGCATTTACAGCAAGTCATTTAAACTACATTCACTCCAAAAAATTAAGCCCTGGTACTGCATTTCAATCTTAAGAATTTATTTTGTTGCCAGATGTTAAAAGGAGACAGGAAATAAACACTTTAAAGTAGACAAAAGCTGTATGTGACTGGCTTATTTTACTGCTCTAAAATTTTCTTTCCATGCTTGCCCAAAAATCCCGTATTTGAAATTTCCCAGAAATAATTTCCATGTACCTGAGGATTTTTCCTAAGAGTTTGGTTACTTCTATGCAGCTGACAGCTCTAGTTTATTGCATTTAAGAAACAAACAAAGTGGTTTTAAACAACATCATTTTTTTAAGACAAATCACCTTTCTGAAACTCTGAAGAAGTAATCTCACTCAGCCACAGGAAGATCTATTTTCCTCTCATCCCTAGGCACAACTTCCATTAAAGTAGAGCAAAGAGGGAATACACTTTCTAGTATTTAGATTTTAAAAACTATCTTGGATGAGACTCATGATTAATATTAAGGCCCTTTTAATGGACAAGCCATTAAAAAAGAGAGCATAACACATACATTTTATAGAGCAGACACAGCAATGTGTTACACACAGGTTGCTACACTAGCACAACTGCATTTCACTGACTGCTGCATATTACCCCTTGCCCAACACCACCAAGGTAAATGACAAAAAACATATGAAATAAACTCAAGGTGCAAGACTACAGTCCACTTTAGAATAGCAGTGGATCGCATCATGGGATCTCATGGAAAAATCATGGAAAGCAGTGAGAGGTGTGAAGCTGTCATGAACAACATTCCATTCTCCTTGTAGATAACCTTCATCTAAAGCCTGCTAAACTGTTTCTGCCTCAGAATCTATAACAACGTTAACACAGAAATTTTTATTTCAGTGATAAACATATCATGCTAAGACAGAAATTCTTCTCCTTCCATTACAGAAGCCACAGATGTTGTTTCGTGTTTTATATATAACAGCTTCACAATCAACTCCATACAGAAATAAATGGAACAAATAAAGGGATTTCAAAAACATATGACAAATTCGTATCACAGAATCTCAAAACATAATTCTGACTAAACATAGGAAACATTCAGTGGAAAATAAGATAGTATCATCTTCTTCTTTTCTCTCTTTTTAATGTCCTCCTGAAACAACCACCAATGTATATACATACATAATATATTTATATATCCCATATACCCTACATAACCTCTCTCGGCTATTTCTTTTAGGAGGTGAACAAAGACCATTCAGTGCTCTAAGTCTGACAGTTATTCTCAGCACCCTAGAGTAACTGCCCTCCCTGCACTCCATTTGTTTTGGAACAGAGCCAGATAAAACACTCAAAGCTTAATTTATTTATTTTTTTCAAATACTTTAGTATTCTTTTCCAATGTTATAAAGAAAAAGACACACTGGGCAGTGTCCTCTTAGTACTATATGTTCATTGTTCACAGAGGGATTGGAAAGTGTCTGGGAATAAATCAAATTTTTTTTTTTTACCAAGTCATTCAAATCTAAACATTTTTTGTTACAACTTTATATTTGACACATAGAGCATTTGTTTTATATAATATCAGTGTTCAAACTCTTTTATCCTTTCCTCCTATTACAATGATTGAGACAGGGTAACAAAGCCCAATGTGTTCTAACTTTTGACTGGCTTCTTTTGTGTTTATATTATTTAATGCTGTGCCATTCAGGTCTCAATACAGTATCCAGAAGGAAAATTATGTCCCATTCTACTGATAATTCTGTCCTTTGGCTCAGTAAAAGTATAATCTTCTGTGACAGATGCACTCAAACCCTTAACCAAACTGTTGGTAGTTTGGTCCAGTCGCCAAAGGAAGTAAAGGCCTGAGATGTAACAGGGACACGAACTTCTCACATTCTGATCTATTCTCTGAAAACCCACAAAGGAGCAGAGTGATGCAGTGAGTATCAGTGCTGAGGAGCTTGGAACACCCATCATGCAATTAACCCATGAATAACACATCACTTTTCCAAGACTCATTTATGGAACAAAGAAAGTTGTGGGCACAAGGATGCGAGTCTCATGTCTGCTTTTTCCATGAGACGTGATTTGATTATGAGTCAACCACTTTATTCCATAAACATGGCAGTCTAAGTGAGCCTTCTTTGAGCTCTCCCAGCCAAGCAGCCTGGTCACATGGCAGTGATCTCCCTTGGAGCTGGGACGCCTCTCAAGGATGTTCCTTGAGCAGATCAAGGTCTGCTCCTTAGAGCACTTTGGTAAGCGACCAATATAATGAATAACCTTGTATTAGAGGGCACTAATATTTTGTCTTGGTAACTTTGGCTCATTGTTCAAATGACTGCACAGTACAGTAACAGAATGAATTTTGTAATTGAACTCCTGTCAATTTGCGCTTTTACAACATCATATTTCAGCAAAACTACTTTTTGTAATACCTTTGACAGTGGTGTTTTTAGTGACCTAAACCACCCATTCACAACACTAGAGCTCAAATGATGACAAGAATTACAATGTCTTTAGTTTAGTCTTTGGTTTTTTAAATAAAAAATAAAAATACACATGAAGAATTATCTCCCTAGAACCAGAAGGTAAGAAGGAAAACAGTCAGTTTCCTTCCTCACCAAGCCTGTTTCTCTAACAAAAACAATCACTTCCAGAGGATAATTTTCTTTTCTTCATTTGAGGAACATGGCAGATTTACCTCCTTGTCTTCTGACTCTCTACTTCTGAAATATGTGATTTGGACTGTCAGTCACGGCTCCCCTGCTCTGTTTGCAGCCAGTGCATGGCAAATGAAGCTAGGAGAGGAGACATGGGTACCACTTTGCCATGCAAACACAGACATGGACACTCTGCTTCTTACTTCTATGCTCTGAAGGACTAAGTGGTGCTCACAAATTGCAGTCCATGGCCTGACCTGCATAGAGCATTACCTTCCAGCAAAAGGGCAGTACAGCCTTGCATCACTGTAATGAAATCTACTATCCCTTTAACTTTGATCCCACTTTTTGTTACTACCTCCATTCTTGGGCAGAGGCTTTGATGTAGTTACTGATTCTCAAGAACTCGTGCTGCTATGCTTCTTACAAAGTACAACCTTACCCTTATTAAAGGATGCTTAGTTTATATGGGTTTTGTTTAGGTTTGTCACCAGTGAAGGCTATGAGCAGGATAAATATGACTTTATGAAGTATGGGAAGATATTACCTGTGTTGACCAAAGCCATTCACATTTTACTCTCAGTTCAGCATAGCAGTGGGATTAGTAGCTGTTAGTTAGTACTTACACATGAATAGCTGAGATATTCACTTTAACACTCAACAGGAAACCGACAGAAGAAAAAAAAAAAAATTTCCAGTTTCCAATATCAATAGTGATTCTTTTTGTCCAAGCTCTCCCCAAGCCAAGTGTTGGGATGTATAACTATGTGTGCTTGCTACTACACCATAAAGTGAAAAAGTCTTGTAATAACATATCTGCACAGGACCATCATAGAATCATAGAACAATTCAGGTTGGAAAACACCCTTGGGATCATCGAGTCCAACCATTAACCCTACACTACAAGTTCACCCCTAAACCATATCACCCAACGCCACATCTAAGTGACAAGTAAACACATCCAGGGATCGCGACTCAACCACCTCCCTAGGCAGTCTATTCCAGTGTCTGACCACTCTTTCTGTGAAGAATTTCTTCCTAATGTCCAGCCTAAACCTGCCCTGTTGCAACTTGCAACCATTCCCCCGGTTCTGTCCCTAATTACCTGTGAGAAGAGACCAGCACCAACCTCTCTACAATGTCCTTTCAAGTAATTGTAGAGCATGATAAGATCCCCCCTCAGCCTCCTCTTCATCAAACTAAACAGTCTCAGCTCCCTCAATTGCTCCTCGTAAGATTTATTCTCCAGGCCCTTCACCAGCTTTGTTGCCCTCCTCTGCATTCGCTCCAACACCTCGATATCTCTTTTATACTGAGGTGACCAAAACTGAACACAATACTTAAGGTGCGGCCTCACCAGTGCTGAGTACAGAGGGACAATCACCTTACAGAGGGACAATCACCTCCGTTCTTCTGCTGGTCACAAAATTTCTAATACGAGCCAGGATGCCATTGACCTTCTTGGCCACCTGGGCACACTGCTGGCTCATGTTCAGCCCAGGTCCTTTTTCACCAAACAGCCTTCCAGCCACCCATGCTAATATGTTCTTGGAGTAACTCAGTAAACTGTTATTTTAGTAAAATTGTCCCTAAAGATGTTAAAATATGAGCAAGTTTAGTAAAATTCATTAGCACAATATATTAGTAATAAAATATTCCTCCACTTTATCAAGTGCTATCACTTCTGCATTATTGATAGGTATTATTTTCCTCATTGCACCATTTGAGAAAAGAGTACCTACATACAAACAGTGAAATTGGAAGCTCTGTGTAAGGCTTCTTTATGGTAACTTCTGCGCTGTTTACATTTGCCTTTTCTTTTCATCCTAGTATATGAAAGAGTGGTAGAAGATACAGACAAGAGATTGAAATGAGGAATGGAGTGCAGTAAGGGGGCCAGTTAGCTCAGTGGTTTGAGCACAGTGCTGGCAACAATGATCAACACTGATGTTGCGGGTTCGATTCCCGCTCGGTCCCCATGTGTTGCCTGGTCTAGTTGAGACGGGGCGTCCCTGCCCAAAACAGGGAGGTTGGGCTAGATGATCTCTAGGGTCCCTTCCAGCCTAGGCCATTCTATGATTCTAAATAAACTGTTCTACCCATGTTTAACTGAAGAACTATTGGCTATTCAGCAATGCTGGTATCTTTTCAGATAACAGTAGTGGGGTTTTTTAAATACCAAACATCTAGCTAGAAAGATAGCATTACAATCATGATTAAACTGCTTTGAAACTGTGAAAAACACAAAACCCCACAATTTTGCCTCCTAAATTCTTTAAGGATTTTGAAAAACTCTCAAAAGAATTTAGTAGAATAATGAATGCTGGTTAGTTGAAGTCCTGACTGTTTGAAGTTAGGTATGATTTATTGTTATAGACATACTAACAAAACATCATGCTGCAGTCACAACTCCTGTTGACAATAATGAACTTATGTTAGCATTACTCAATCACATTTCTCAAACTATGCCACAGCAGTTTCAGTGAGAAGGCTTTCACTGGTAGAGAAACACTATGAAGAATCACATCTCTAACTAGCTAAACCAGAAAAAGTTTTCATTGTAGAGCAGTCCACAAGAAAAAGATTTCATCATCCTTTGTCATATAGGTGACTATGTTAGAAGAATACGAGAAAGTTGGTGACCCAGGACTTGGTCCTATTGCTTAATGCCTTTGAAACAGTGGCTGCTTTGTTAGTACAGTAAGATTTTGCCTTCCTGTTCCAGCAGTTGCCTTTAACAACAGGATTTAATGACTGTCTACAAAGACAAATAACGTGCTAAAGAACTGGCCTTGTTCCCCTTGCCACTCTTCTGGAGCTGAGATGGGAAAGGTCTCATAGCCTCAGCAGTGACCCTGTTGCCAGTACCGGGGGGCAGAGCCACTCTGCCTTCATTGGCAGAAAGATAATCATGCACCGTCTTCCCTAGTAGTGCAATCTGACGAAAATATCCAGAAGCTCATTATTAAACATATTAAAATTGTTAAGTGCCATACATATTTTCCTCAGCTTTGTACTATATGCACTGTGCTAAGCTGCAGCCATTTCCTTTTATAGTCTGTAGTTCCACTTTCTGACGTGAGTTCTCTGTCAATCTTTTCCTTTATTGCAATACCATCCCTCCTGGTAAAGAGGGCTTCGGCCTTTTTTTGAAAAGAGTTCCTTTCATAAATTGAAATGCTTCTATTATTCTCTGATACCTTTGCACTTCCGTAACATTCTGGACTTTCATTTACCAGATCAACTCCATATGAAGACATATTGTTTGGCAACCTTGAGGCAGAGTTTTCTTCTGTTTATGTGAAATATGTAGCTATTTCACTAATGTATTTTAAGCCAGACTTTACATTCTTTACCATCATTCTTTGGTTCACAAGCTTAAAAAAACCTTCTTCAGATCTATTTCCCTGCTGTCATATTTTCCTTTAGATATTTTCTGAAGAAAGCTTCTTTTTTTCTGAATTGAAAAATGTCATAGCATGCTTTGTACTGTCTATTTTTTCATCTTATTAATACCAATAACATAATGTATTTCAACACTGCAATATTTTCATAAGATTCATTGGGGGTCTGTCTTTTTCCAGCACTACTCTAATGTTCAGATAATGAACCACAGGGGCTGAAACAGATAGCATGCTGACCACCTGAACCCAGAAAGATTAAAATGTATGATTCAAAGCAGTTTGAGGGATATACCTTCTGGAAGAAATATTCCTCTAGTGCTCTATCGTTAACATCTAGACACTTCATACTGGAAAACTCTGAGGAAAGTGGAGATTCAATTGCTTCATGTAGTCAGAAATATACATTTTGATGAAATGCTAAGGACAGGAATAAGGGGCACTGAGCTGTATTTATACTATCAATTAAGCTACTTGAAGAACTTTCTTTTATTCTGTAAAGACTAAACCTCTAGGTGGCTCAAAAAATGAACAAGTAACTGAAGTAAAATACCTCCTCTGGTATTTCTGGAAAAGGAGGCAGAAAATGGCACCACAAATACTGAACAAAGAGAGTAAAAGCAACATGCTGATAGTAAAGCATCCTATGAAATTTTAGCCTTCAGAAATTATATGCCAAGGAAAAAGTATAATTAATGAACTGGGATAAATGCAGTAATAAGATCAACTGTAAAGTATATATGTTATTATCAGAAATTATTTTTTAACAAACATACTAGTGATGAACAGAGAACTGCAGGGGGCTTTCAAGATTTCAAAATGCAGGTTTTATGAGAGCTATTAAGTAGACAGAAAGTATAAAAGATTCAATAACACTCATTTTCATCAGAATTGGTGTTAATAATGAATGTTGTCAAAAAACTTAAATGCAGAAAAATTTGTGCTTGTCTTATTACATTGAAATAACTGTAGTCAAAAAATATGAGGGTAAAGCCCTGCCTTTGACCACTTCTAGACTTCTAGGAGCTAAAGACTGTCTTGGATCATAGCCTAGGTACTTTCTACACTCTGTGAGAAGAGATCCCCAGCCTGATTTGATGAAAACTCTTGGCTTAGTCAAGTGGTTTATTGACTTCATTGAGGCTGAGGCTTCACTGTCTTTTCAAAATAAAATTTGCAGACAGCTGAACAAAGGTTTGAACTGTATTATAAAGGATATATTTAATTACTGAAATTCAGTAACATTTATGAACATTATTCTATTCCAAATGTAGCTGTTCTTTGTTATATTAAATACATTTTGTACCTCCTTGCCTTCTCAAATAAAACACACATTGTGATTGCAAAGTGTAATTTTTTTGGCTTAATTCATTAATGTTATATCCAGATGTTGCACAAAATCTCTGGTGAGGATCATTTATTCTATGTGGAAGCCCCAAGACTTTGCTTCTGTATGGAATACCGCTGCAAAGTCAGAGTTATCTGCACTTCAGAGGAATATAAAGAGGTAAAAATCAAATTCTGTTTGACACCTTGATCGTGCCTTGAGGCTACAAATCTGATGTTTTTTGATTAGTAAAAAGTATTGTGGTTGTGAGAACAGGTGGAATATGACAATTCAAGATGTTCCTAAAATGTAGTAAGGGATAACTAGATTTCAATGTTTTTGACAGGTGCTTCTAAGATACAACTATAACCACTTCAGTCTCGAAGGCTTTTTGGCCATGAACAAAACTTTTGGTAATCTACAGGCATTGTGACAAATAGTCATCTCTTCTGTGTTATTTTTAGGGAGGCTGGAGTTCAACTTATCCTCCCTGGTCCATAGGCTATTGGGAGACTTCTTTGGCAGTTACAAAGTTGGATGGTTTGCTATTTATCTTGCTGTGAAGTGCAGTTTTCTCACATAGCAAATCATCTTACAAGGTGTTAACATTTCCCGTTCCCACTCATCAAAACACTTACCACGAAACAGATGCACCAAAGATGAATTAAATTTGAACTCATACTTTAACTACCAGGCTTCACTTTCGAGAGATCTGTATAGGCAACTCAGATAACAAGAAGATAAAGCCGAGCTGATCGAGGGACAGAAACCTGCTGTCTTTCTCTAAGAACAACTTAAGTGAAGTAATCAGTTTACTTTTTCTCCTAAATACTGAAGCTATACGCTATTTTGCACTAGTCAATCAAAAGAAGAGTCTATCACGATTTACTCTGTTTTTCACTGTTTGTGGTCCCAAGAGTTATTCCTTACTACAGCATCACTGCAGAATTGAAGTCCCCTGTCCGTAGGACAATTTTCACTGCTTCTGTGTAGTACATCAGAATAGGAACTCTATTATATGTGGATCTGTCAAAGGAAGACCGTGCTAAAAGATATTCTTCCAGCAGGATGGGGAGGAAATGGAAACACCACAAAAACACCCAATCAGATAGGTTTCCAACTAAAAAAAGTATGCTTATGGGTTGAAATAAACCCAAAAGCAACATCCAAATTTAGTATGACCATTTAATATGTTTCTCGTATTTGTAAGTATTCATATAAAAAGAGATAAAAAAGTTTGATTTACCATAAGTAAACTGTGCTTGCATCTTTTGAAGAATTTGTCCCATTAATCCTCAAAATATCTTAAAGATCCAGAACAATCATTATTGCCAGGTACATTACCCAGAATGAATCCTTCTATTTGTGCTTCTCCAGGACTTTTATCAAAAAATGCTTTCACAGGAAAGATCACAAATTAAAGCATCTTCTTTTCACTAATAAATTCACCAGGAACGTCTTCCTTCAAAGCATAAAGAGCAGTCATGAGCTTTTATCACTATTAGAATAAAGGGAACTAATTTGACAGTTCTGCCTTCAGTCTCCTTCGGACTTATTTTATATCAAAATAACTCCTCTGACTTCACTGTGACTGCTTCTGCTTTGTACTGAGTTTTGAATATAATCATATCAAAATTCTTTTATTTCAACAATGTCCTCATTTTCCTTAGACATTTTTTAAATTCTGAAGAAACTGTAAATAGGATCACGCTTGGTTTGTATGTTCTCCTTTGAACTGAAAAGCTACGCTCTGTGCTGTGCAAACTCCCTTGATGGCTTGACAAGAAGGGGCATAGTCTAGGTCTGCCATTTGCAAGGTGTCCCTCTAACTCATTTAAGCCCTTTCATTAATACTAAGCAGACCTTTAAGCAGTGCCTTCTGTTCTCCCATAAAAGTCAATGCACCCTTAAAAACGCACCTGAGGGGTTGGTTGAGGATCTTTTTCCAGCTTCTGTAGGTAGGTGTCTGCGTAGTTTCACTGCTTAACTCTTTCTACGTGTGCACCAACAGAGAGGAATATACACATATAGGAGGTACAGCGTCCAATGCTGTATCCAAAAATATAACCAGACTCTTCAAGTGTAATCACAGAGACAGGAAACATTTCATAATGTTTTCTACAGGGCTGCATACAAAAGCTTGCTAGCTAAAGTCATGCTTGATTAGTACATAACATATTGTTACGATATGACTTAAACTGTAATACAGCTGGATATTAATGCTGCTGCATTTAATTTAACAGGGTGAAAAGGCTTACCTGTGAACTTTATATGCTAAAAGCTATACTGAGGCAGAGACTGCAGTTCCCAGACTTGAGAGAGTACACAGATGCATCCATGCCTGTCTGTGACATGCGGGGTCCCAAAGGATTCTCCCTGAGTTCTCCTTGTGCATCCATGCAGGTGCCTTTGCAAGTTTTCCACTTTAAAAAGAAGATATGCCTTTTTTTTTTTTTTAGCAGACCAATCTTTGTTCTATCTTTTCAGATCAAGTTATACTAAGCATCTAAGACAAGCACACAGTATGGATGAACGAGAAGAAAATCCACAATTTGTCTAGCTTTTGTGGGGGTTGCTTACAATAATTTTAAGTCTAACATAACTCAAGAACTATTTTCTTTCCATTGCTTTATGAGAAAGCTCTCAAACAAAGCAGAGCTGATGAAATTTCTTGTCTACAATAATTTCAGATAAATCAAATAAATTACATGACCAAAAGGTTACACAAATTATTTAAACATCTGACTGAAATCTTACGGGACTCATAAACATTTCTCAATGATGAAACATAACAATAAGAGTTTTCTTTGTGGAGGTTATGCTGAGGTTCTCTTGGATTTTTCTATATATAAAACAATAAAAAGTGATTCCTGGGATATATATATCAAAAGAGGTTCTCTCCACCTCTTACTTGTAGATAATATTTCACTAAAATCTAATAGCATTATAGCTATAAACAATACAATATCCTGCATACAGAGATATGATGAATAATTACTAAACCACTAAAAAGTACTATCTAGTTATCCGACATACACAAAAAATAATGGATTATGAACTGCATGTTGTAATTTCTTTGGAGCCTTAGCTGCTTTTTTTTAAGTGTGTGAATAGTGTGTAGCACAGAAGGATTCCCAAACACTAAAGTAAAATCAGAAATTTAAAAAATCACAAATTAAGCTGTTGCAGAACCATTCATTCAAATTTTTATTCCTGGTTTACAAAAATCCCGCTCCGCTGTTCTATTGCTCTTTCAAAGTTCCCAAGCGTGGCATCTCTTGCCTTTGTAGCTGCAGTTTAGTGGATACATACAAGCTAACATCCATCAAGCACGGTATAATGTTTAAACAGTTTTACACCACCTTCCATCTTCTCCTAAGCTAAATACTTTTGTGGCTTATGTAAAAAAATTAACAATGATACATTAAAGATATTCCGCAATGCCTAAACATTGCATTTAGATGTACAATAGGTGTATGTAGAAATGATACTGGTATGTTCAAATTATTGCTTTACAGAACCTGAGGTTGCATTTTTGAAGTAAATTAGAATTAATTCACTGCGTTTCTTGGAGAAAGCATGTCTTGGAAACTCTTCATAAAGGACTAGTTTTTTTGTAGTGTTCATATGGGGTGATGAGATTCGTATCTGCAGCCACTACTGAAATATAGATCCAGAGGCTCTTATTCCAGAGCAGAGATTTCATCACTTACTCAGGAAAACATTACTACAGATTTCAATATGTAAATGTTACAGTATCAATTATGTATGGTGGGAAAAGTATAGAGAATGAACAGCCAAACACAAACAGCTGCAGAAAGATCTATAATATCAACAATGCTGCTAGACTTTTTCTTCTTGTCTTGGACATAAATTGCAAATAGAAAATAGTGCTGTGCCATTCTGTCACAGAAGTAGAGATTTAAAACCACTAAAATTCAAGCCCTAGTAAATGAAACTATTTTTTCTTGTCATCCCTCAGGACCACAATGTTATTACATAAAGGAAACAGAAATAAGACATATTGTTGTTACAACTAATTCTAAAAAACTATTTATGTATTTTATAAAAAAGCAGATCACCTAGGGGTTGTTTTACTTTGGATTGTGTTGTTAAATTTAATCACTCTAAAAATATGTTTCCAATATTCCTGCTTTGAATAGACCTGCAACATTTCAGAGAAAAGAAACAAAAAATTAAATGGCAACTATTTTCTTTGATCTTGTTGATACTTTTGCTACTTTTTCTGTTGTGCTTACACATGCACACACAATTTCAGCAAAACAAAATTTTATTTCTTCTTTCTCTAAAGAAAAAAAACACCAAAAAACCCCAAACCCAAACAAAACAAAAAACCTCAACAAAATAAAAAGAAAAACCAAACAAACAAACCCCCCCAAAACCCAAAGATACCTCTCAAAAAATGAACGAAAAAAACCCATTATACAGTTATTTTTAATCTGAGACAAGCTAAATGATCTTTTGCAAAGGAAGGACAATTCTTTTCCAGAAGGGTAAAAAGTAGCATAAACTATGTTCACACTAAATCCTTTGGAAGTATCCTATGCAAAGAGCATTTATCAGCAGAGTTCATGAAGTAAAGTTGTATGATAGTTTGCTTTTTGGGGGTGTTTCATTGCCTATAAGATTGTAAAAATGAACCGTTAACATCAGCTAGGTCATGTGCTAATCAAAGCACTCAACGTTACCATAGTGAAGGTATATTCTTTTTCACGTGGTGACACTGGACTTTCACATGATGTGTTTGTTCATTACCAGTTAAGTCACACACCTTGAACTCTATTCCAGACAAATAATTTGCTGTGCAGATGCAACTACTTAATTTCTTTGAAAGAGTCCTAAACGGAGAAATCATAATGAAAACACTTAGTATTTCAAATATACAGAGTTTTTAGTTCAATTCTAGAAATAAAAAACTATTTCTTAATTGTATTGCCAAGATCCAGTTCAGTAGCATGAAAATATGCCTTCTTGATTAGAAACCATTTGTGTTGGGCTGTTTAATGTGACCATAACCCTACATAGCCTAATACGAAAGTGCACCTGATTTTAAGATCAAGCTAAGCTCATTTCTCATTTCCCTGAAGCAATCGGACATTTGAGTTTACATTGGTTGTTTCTTTCCTACTCCTTGATGCCCTTCAGCTCATCACCTACACAGCTGATTTTTGGAACTGATGAATTGGCAGTCCTGCCAGTTGACAAGTCCCACCCAGGGATCAGGAGGGATTCAGTGAGGCAAGGGTTTGTTCCCATCCACCCAGATGACAGAGGCCTTTGCTTGACTTTATACAAAATTTTATATGTTGGTCACACCCATGTAACACTGCAGGAAAACAGATGAGCAAAAACTCCCATAGGTAGATTTTATTTTGACGAATATACCAAAGAAAAATTCCATCTGTTTTGTTATTGTGTGTGGGGAGTTTGGTTTGGTTTTGTTGGGTTGGTGGTTTTCATTGTGTTTTTTTGGGTTGGGGGTTTTTTTGTGTGTTTTTTGTTTTTTTTTAAAATTCTTGGTTCTAGCCAAGTATTTTACATAAAGACAAGGACCTCACAGTTGTTTGATAGCAAACACAGCTACTGCAAACATAATCAACCTTAACCTAAGCACACTCATAAATATCCTTTTTATTATTACCAAATTCATGTAAAATGGTTTTGCCCATTTTCTTTATTTTCTTACCTGGGTTACTTGGGAGGGAGTCACTCAACCTTTGTCTATTGTGTCTTTGGCTTTACAGCTGTGGTAGTAGTTTTTCTGTCACTTCTACTCTTTGGGAAAAATTCTGAGATGAACTACTTCATTCATATTTTCTCACAAAAAAAGATACTTTTTTTTTCCTTTTTACCAAGCTGGCTATTTTATAACAGCTGGCAAAAACTTCCAAAAAGCCCAGATCCAGCTGCTAATCTCCATGGCTATCTTGTTCTTAGGGCTATTCATTAGTTGAAAAGGAGCATGTGAGTGCTTGTGAATTTCTACAGCTCATATTCCAAAATACAATGAAAGGAGATGAATTTACAACTTTGACAAACTAATCTATTTTAATGAGCTGAATATAAATGTTTTACTCAAAAGAGAATTGTTGTTTACCAGTTACAACAATAGAGTTTTAGTGAATACTGAAAATGAGCAGGATAGCATGCATGAATGAGGAAAGAAATAATACAGTGGCTTTACCAAGGAGTTATCTTTTGACAGCACAAAGAATCCACAATCAGAGATCTTTAGGAGCACACCTTTTACGGACACGTATTCTATGGCGCATGCATACCTTCCATAAGAAACAAGGTAACCTGGAAAAATTAAGTTAGAGACCACCAGTACAGTCAAAGACATTTTTGAATAGTGTTTGCTTCTTACTGTCCAAATGTTTAGGATCATGTATCTTCTAACCTAAAAATATTTCTGTTGCTTGAATGATGCACTTGCAGGAACAGCTAAATGAAAGCCAGATATGCAGTTTCTTTTGAAGAATTTGACCCAGCAACAGAATTTCCAGCTTCTTAAATATGATTCAGTTGGCTCGTGAGATTTAACTATCCAATTTGCCGACTGCAAGTCAAACTATGGTGGGTCCGTTACTTGGTGTTCAGTAGCTTGGTATTCAGAGTTACATTAGTCTGCCAAGTAAGGGAAGCTTATAGCAGACAGAGCTGTTCCACCACATAGATGTCACAAGGCAATGGTACAGATTTTCATGTGGAATCAGGAACTCTCCTAGAGCAACATAAACTTGGTTCAAGATACAAATTGTCCTGAGGTTCAGTTTGTTTCTGATGAAACAGACAGGTCTGTAGCACACTGAAGTCTGCCTGCACGTACACTGCAAACCTCTCCATTTAATTTAGCTGTGGACAAATTATTCATCTATGAGCAAATTTTGAGCATAGTTTTAAGTCCAGGTGTGGCACCCTTTGAGGTGGATAATCAGCAACTAGGCCAATAGTAGTTTCCTAGTAGGACTGAAAAAGCAGTGTACTAGTTAATCACCACACTTGGCATCTGAAAGCTTTACCTTCAAAAAGTGGAAATGAATAGCGACAAGATGTCATAGCTTGAGGAACAGCACAAAGAAAAATGGGAGGTGAATGCCTCTGCACATCTCCCTGCAGTCAAAGACAGCTGGTGTCACTCCATATCCAATGCTTTTGTTGTCTTTGAATTCATCCTGTGCCCAACCTTAGCAAAAATATCACAGAGATAGAACAGCAGTTTTAGTATTACTGTCCCAAGACACAGACCTTTGTATGTAGGTAGAGAGAGCGTAGCACAGAATCAAAGGGTGGTTGAGGTTAGGACAGACCTCTTGAGACCATCTAGTCCAAACTCCTCCTCAAGCGAGGTCAGCTTTGGAGTTTATTGTTATTGTTTTTGTGTGCGTGTTTGCTTTTTTTATTAAGCAATGCAGCACAATTTTCATGGAGACTCAAGTAAGATGGTATTGGAGGGCTGTGAAGAGAGGGCCAAACTTGGCATAGCATCATCTGCATTACCCACTAAAGAAACACTCACAAAGAATGATTTAACACACCACCAGAACAACCTTGAATTTTACCTAGGTGTGGATGTCCGTGTTTCCTTCAAAAGTCCTGGAGTGAACTAGTATTCTTGGGGCAGAAAACAGGTGCTCCAGAATTGAGAAGTGATTCGGAGAGCTACGTGATTTTACCAGACAAACTCATGCAGACACATGAAGGGATCCTGCTAATGCACCAGCAACCATCTCTCACTGCAAAAAGGGTTTCTCTCAGGGCAGCTGAGCTATGTGTGAGCTTGCTGCTTCCTGAGCATTTGTTACCCTCTGTATGTGCTCATGCAAGATGCCAGGGGCCTCAGTGCCAAAACAAGTGTCTTGCTTGCTCTTCTGTCACCACAGCTTTGCCTTCACACTCCTGACTGAAATAGCTGTGCTGGCAGAAAACAGGGTAGATCTGTGCTTAGTTTCTGGAAACAAAGGAAAAGCACTTAAGGGAAGAGAATGTTTGAATAAATTTGTAATACGCTTAAGATTGAAAGACAGGATAAAATTTCGATCTCTATTGTTGTTACATGGCTCGACATCTGAATTCTCACTTATTCTTCTCAGGTTCAAAATCTCACGCCTCATCACTGTGATCACCGAAT
>NW_009695299.1:0-82277 GCF_000703405.1 Apaloderma vittatum | reverse complement strand
TCCTGCTGGCAATGGCTGAAACTTTCAAAGGGCTGTGAGGGAGGTTGAATTTCAGTGAGATTTGAGCATCTGATTCTGTCATGACACCTTGATAATCCAAGTACACAAAATATTTTTTTTTTTGGTCTGGAAACTTTTATTTTAATTTTTTTTTTTAAAGAGTAGTTAGGATTCAAACACCGGAAATCAGTCTGCAGCACTGAGAAATTAACTGGATAATGTTAAATCTCTTTCTAACATCAGTGATTGCATCACTAAAAAACAAGCACACACACAACAAACTGCTCTTACAAAAACAAGAATCTGTCTGGGGGTAAGGGAAGATCATATTAAACCAACAGAAAGAGAAGGCCACTTTGAGAAATTTCTCCCCAGACTGAAATATACGATCATCTGTGAAAAAAAAAAAAATTAATGTTGCAGATTGCAAGGCTATGGCTAAAGAAGCACTTACAGCAGAAGAGAAAAGCATATGTTCCAGATACATACTATAAATAGACTGGGTTCTCTTATGGGATGTATCAGCATACAGAAGAGCAGCAATAGAAAAGGCCAGAGTAAATGTGCAGTTATTTTTTATTTGTTTTAGCCCCATCAGTTCCAGTGTGCATCTAGAGGCATTACAGGTTTTTTTTACTCATCATATATTTTTTAAGTCTACTGTTTGATTCAAAATAAAGCTAATTTGCCTTGGCATAGTGACTTAACTCACTGGTGTATTATTACTGTGTAAGCAGGTGTACCAGCAACTGCAAATAAATGCTTGCTGATGGAATCCCAGCAGGGTTTCTGATGAGTTTTCATTTTGTTGAACCTTACCCAGGAAATCATTGTGTAAAAACCTTTCCTCTTAGTTCTTTGCCTGAAACATTATTTAGCTACACCTGGCCAAATTTATGGCAATTATACTAACTATTCATAGAGGACATACCAAAAATCCCATCAGCCTTTTTAAATCATTGTCTCAAAACCCGTATATGAACAGTGAAAAAATCCCCCTCAGGTTAGTACACACAATGAGACTTCTGATCCGAATGCTGTTCGCTGTGTAACCTACATAGAAAAAGGTAAAATGAAAGCTTTAAGGTGGAATCTAGGTGATGCGTCACTGGAATATTCTAAATGAAAGTATTTTACGCTAAAACATGTCACTCAAAGCAAAGGTAATTATTATTATGATGGTTTTGGCAGCACATTTGATCATGTCATTAGAATTGTTTTTCATTTTAGTTACCTGGGCTGAGAGAATCTCCAATTATTTTGCTGTTGAGGGTTTAACGACTTATTCGAATCAATTCGGAATACCTAAGAAATGCTGCAATGGGCACTGCATGTCCCACATTCTACAGTCTCCTATAAAGGAATTATTTAGGTCAATCTTTCTTACCTACAGTAAAGAGTGAGAAAAAAGTTCTCAGTGAAAGCCTGAAGAATAGCTATTGATGCTTTTATATAGATCTATGAGAGTAACCACCAAAAGCACACAAAAAATTCACATCTAATATAACATAAAGATTTGCAAATTACCTTCAAATATTACTGGGGTGATTATCTGAAAGACAACGTACAAGATTTAAATAAACTTTTTCCTTCACTACAGTAACAAGTGAGTATTTGCCAAAGAATGGAAGTTAAAATGAGTTTTCCTACTGACTGCCACGAGTGTTTGCGAATTCAAGTCACAATTATGATAGCTTACTTACAATGCAGAAAAGTTGATAAAGTGCCTAAAACTGCTTATAGAGGAACTACATCATAATTTACAAAGCATACTGACCTAATTTTTATATATTTTTTTAAAAATCCCACTTGAAAGACCTATATACTCAAGGCAGTATTTTTTTTTCAATTTAAAGCTAAATTTAACTTCCTACTTAATTCCAAAATTATATAGTTATTACATAAATTTTACTCACCTGTGATGTGAAAGTCTCTGGGAAGAATGCCTGCAGCATCAGAAAGTGGTCAACCCAGCCATCGTGCCATCATAGCGTGACACCTGCTAGTAGCTGGAGGAACCAGCGTCTTGGTATGATTCATAAGGGCAGGATGTCAGGTTCCACTCAATTCAGTGTATCAGGTTACACAAAAAGTACACATCATCCATCCTGTGAAGAGTCTCTGCTTCACAGCTTAGCTTTCAGTACACACAACTTTTAATACCGTGGAAAGCCTTGCAGACCCATCTTGCCCTATTGACAAGCCACAATTTGGAAGGACCCTCTACTTAGAGCTGGGAGAAGTAGTAACATAGGTGTCAGTAGGCTTCTGGTTATCACTTCATGATGTCTTTCAGCTGTGGAAACATTTGTGCACAGCTGAAGGAAGAAAAGGAGGATAGCACAAAGAGACCTAAAGAAGACCCTTTAAAAATCTGTCTTGAATGCTGTGAAGAGCTTCCTATGTGTATGGAAAAGTCACAATTTATTCTGGAAAACTAAATCTCTCATATCACCCAACTTTGTTGCATAGTTTATCATTAGCTTGTCATGTTTTTTAAGCTAAAAATCGACATGTGAAGAAGGGTATTGAGCACGTGTGTCTAGGGAGCCATTATGTGGGTAGGCTCAGTAATGCGCAGCAACATGATACCTTTTCTAGGGTTTGGACTGAGGTTTTTTTGGCATCATAGTGCCACCACTCATTTGGGGCATGCTGGGGTAGTTGCATTCTTAGAGCTACTTTGACAGGGCCTCTCCCAGGAGTTGGCTGTCACCACCCTGCTGCACAGCAGTCTCTCCTCCCTGTAAAAAGTGATTGCTTCTGCTTCTCTGCTCCTGCTGAACTCAGCTAAATGCACTGCCTCATTGCAGGGGCAAGGATCCCATTTCCCCCAGAAAAACAGGCCCCTGCTGCCTTCTGGCTGCTGACTTGGCTCTGTGGGAAGTTAGCTCCCAGCTCTGTGATCCCACTTGCCTATAAGCACAGCAGGAGCAGGAGTTGCTACCTCCCCTGCAAGCATAATTTCTGTCTATTTAAAGAGCTGTGATCTGCAAATCATGAGAACACCCAAATTTAGCAAAGCAAAATTTAGAAAAGCACGAGTCCTACCTCTTCTCCCCACTTGCCCTCAGATCTCAGGAGAATATCTGAAGGAACTTCAGGAGAAGCCTGAGATCAGGCATAAACCCACCAGCTCTCCAGAAGCCAGATGCAGGCTAGGGAAATTTTGCTTTAGAAGAAAATTTGATGATTTTTTTTTTTTTTAAATTCAGTTAGGAAAGGAATGAGAAAATAAGCATGCAAGATAAGCAGTTCATTTAAGAAGAAACACATAGAGAGCATTTTTATCAGGTCAACCTCGAGAAGATGTGATTGTTACCTTGACAAAAATGTTTTATTTCCCTCACTGAGATCTGCATGATAGATTGACTGGCAAAGCTATTAATTGATTCTTTCTATTTCTCATCTCACTAGGGCCAGCAAGCATTCCTAGCAGTTTCTAATTCCTCATCATGACATCCATTATGTTCACCTCTGAGATGTCTAAATGTATTCTGTGCATAATGGCAATGTTATGTAAAATGCAACATGACAGGAATACTTAGAATTGTTCAAAGCTGTGCTGTGGAAACCAACCATATTTGTGCTAGCCACCCAATACGGGATTTGCACGTTTTGGTTTCCTGCAGACACTCTGAGAAACACAGCAACGCAAGGGATTAGACATTGCAGGTGGCCTAGTGTTACATCCCTTGTGGCTCCACTATGAACAGAAAACCAAACACAAACAAAAGAAATCTATATGGGAAGAATAGACATACTAACAGAGATTGTTTGACGTTAGAAAAGCACAGCTACAGCTGCCTACTCTTTGTTACAATGTCTAGAGTAAATCTAGGGTAATGTTCACACAAGAAACAAAGAACTGCCACAGAGGACTCTTAAATAGGAAAAATAGATTCTGAAAGGTGTCAATTTAAGTAATTTAACTACAGCAAAGGAAAAATCAAACAACTCTATAATCTGCACCTTTCAATTACAGAAAGCAGCTGTGAGAAAATCTAGCTTTTCTTTGAAGCAGAAAAACAGGACTGTTGTATGATACAAGCAATAAACCGCATTCATAAAACATAGTGCACTTTGCTTATCTGTATAGTGCAGCATAAATAAAAAACTTAAATCAAGTGTTCCTGTGTCTGAACTCTCAAGATTGTCATGCAAGGGGGTTGGACTAGATGATCTTTAAAGGTCCTTTCCAGCTCAAGCCATTCTATGATTCTGCGACTATATGATATCATCTCCAGCATGGCAAAATGACTTGTGTCCACGAAAACATGTACGGCTCGTTGGTTCATTGGTGTTATCTCGCTCTAGTGTCACACAGTAACTACCTCATGGGTCTCACCCAGCTTAGGAAGAAAAGAGAATCGCCACATAATAGAAGAGCAAATTCTACTATCCAGAGAAGTTCCGGGAGTTACGATTAAATAGGAAGATTGATAAGACACTGTTTTAGGACTTGTAGGATCTATAACTCAAAAGATGTTCCAAACTATGCTGAAAATAAACATAGTTTATTCTTCTGCCAGCTGAGAAGAGAGAATCCAAGTTCCTTTTGGACTTACCAAACATCTGGGAACAAATGCCCAGTCTGAAAAATTCAATGTGAACAACAATTTGAACACGAAATGAAAAATCTGTGACACAACTTTCTCCAATATAGCCGAGAAAGGCATGCAGCATTGCTCACATTCCAAATTCATCCACACATAGATTAACTAGTAGTGCTACAGAAACATGCAGAAACATTCCTTTTTGCCTTTGCATTAATATGTACTATCTCACAGACACCTGCAAGCCATATCTGCCTTTTTTTGTCAGACAAACAAACAGTTATTATAATACTTCTTATAAAAAAGAATTGAGATAGAGATATTAACAGTGTGCTGCTTTAAAATCAACCAGGTCACTCTATATCCTCACAAAAACAATTCCCTTTCTGAAACATATCAGAACAAAAATCTCTGAAGAACATCTGGAGGCCAGAACTGGTAAAGAATAAGGTGACAGCAGAAAGATTAAATTGGAGGCGGGGTTTTTTGTGTTTTTTCCCCCTATTTTTAGATTTTGATCTCACTCTAGTCTTTCTCAGCAGAGGATCTGAATCAAATAAAAGTGCAGATAGAAGAGGTGGTGGATTGAATAGATTAAATGAATGGCAACGAATTGTCAGGTTTATATATGACACTTATCCAGTGTTTCAGCATAATTCAGGAATACAATATCTTGCGTACTAATTGTGGTGCGTAACTTCTTTGCATTCACATGTGATGACTGGGAGGTTGCTAAATATAAAAACACTCTAAAGATTTTGGAGAAGTGACATCTATGGACCTGAAACTGGTAAAACTACCAGGAAAATTTCTAGAAACATTATCAAGACACTGAATGACTGGTGCACAAATAGGAAAATAAAAATCAGCACACCCTTTGAAAAGTTAAGTCCGGACTCACTGATTGTTAAATTTTTTTTAAAGGAGTCAAAGGCATATGGATAAAATAGGCCTTCTTAATGCTAATGTCCACAAAATTCAAAAAAGTTCTCACTGTAGGCTCTTAAGGAAGAGATACAATCATGAACTAAGAGAAAAGGATATTTCATAGATAAATAATTGGTGAAAAGAAGGGAAAAAATATTATCAGTAAATGGGAAGTTTTCATAGCAAAGGAAAAGTCCACAAGGGTCTATGCTTTTTGGTTTTCAGCATTTTCATAAGTTAATTGGAGAAGGTCATGGCAAAATTTGCTGATGATACCAAATTATTAAGGATGGTGGTCCAGATTATGGCTGAGTGAACCACTGTCAAAGGACATATGAAAAGAAACAGTAGCTGATGGTAATGAAAGTTGAAATTCAAGGCAGGCAGATGGAAAGCGTTGCACAGAAGTAATCCTAGAATGATGTATGAAATTACCACACTAAGATGGCTATTCCTATTTGGCAATGAGATTTTGGAGGGATAGCAGTTCTGAACTGAATGCTTGGTGATGGGTGAAAAACAAAAAAAACACAAACAAAAAAGAGAGCAAAACTGTTATAACCCTGTATAAACCTGTAATACATCCACAGCTTGAAACTGTGTACAGGTCTGACCTTCTGCAACTTCAGGCAGGGACACCAAGGACATGAAAGATATGAAATTTTTTCTATAAGGGGACTTAACTAAATAGGTCTCCTGAGCTTGAAAAGATAATATTATAGAGGATGCAGTAGAGATCAATAAAATGAGTGGCATAAATAGAATGATGAAGGAATTATGAAGGAAATTTAGCAGGTGTTGAGTGCGAACTGTTAGGTGCAAACTGTGGAACTTCCTGAAGAAGGATGACGTGAATGCTAAAAGTCCAGATGCTTCCTACCGGTTAATTTCCTGGGAGGAAATATTCATGGCACCTTATATGGAAAGAAATAACCTCTGGAACAAGTAGTTCTTGAGCCACAAACTTCTGGAGTTTAAGGAGAAATTTTGTATGCGGTGTCATAGAAGGTTTGCCTGCAACTCAAGGAAGAAAGGAGAATTTACCACCTTGGAAGAAGGGGAAGGCAACTCAAGAAAAGTACAGGGATCTAGTTACATGCAGAGAGAATATCAGAAAAGCAAAGCCCAGCTAGAACTGAATCTGGCCACTGACATAAGAGATAAAAAATGTTTTTACAAATACATTAACAGCAGAAAGAGAGCCAAGGAGAATCTCCATGAAAGGATGGAGATTCTCCTTGGGTGCAGAGAAGGAACATTACCACCAACGAAGAGGAAAAGGCAGAGGTACTTACTGCCTTCTTTGCCTCGGTCTTTAATGGTCAGATCGATTATCCTCAGGATATTCAATCCCCTGAGCTTTAGTCTGAGAAGATGAGGCTCAGGGGAGACCTTATTGCTCTCAGCAACTACTTGAAAGGAAGTTGTACTGAGGTGGGTGTTGATATCTTCTCCCAGGTAAGCGATAGGACAAGAGGAAGTAGGGTCACATTGCACCATGGGAGGTTTAGATTGGATATCAGGAAAAATTTCTTTGCTGAAAGAGTGGTGAGGCAATGGAATAGGTTGCCCACAGAAGTGGTGGAGTCGCCATTCCTGGAGGTGTTCAAAAAATATGTAGATGTGGCATTTTGAGATGTAGTTTAGTGGTCATGGTAGTACTGAGTTGATGGTTGGACTCGATGATCTTAGAGGTCTTTTTCAACTTTAATGGTTCTATGTTTCTATGATTATTATACTCCTCGGTCCACATCTACTAATGGCTACTGTCAGATCCTACCTCATTTAATTTATTATCTACTATAAATGTAATTATGTTCTTATCCTAAAAATTTCCCAGGCACATTACAAAAATGTGTCCATAAAATTAACCATTCTGAGAAAAGGTAGCAAACTAATCATGGCCTACAGAGATCAAGGGAAATATTTAAGGTAAATGTAAGTGTAAGAATATTTTAGTTTACTAGACATAAAATCATAGAATCATAGAACCATATAATCATAGAATCGTAGAATCATAGAATCATAGAATCATAGAACGGCCTAGGCTGGAAGGGACCTTATAGATCGTCTAGTCCAACCTCCCTGCCTTGGGCAGGGACGCCTCTCAACTAGATCAGGCTACTCAAGGTGCCGTCCAACTTGGCCTTGAACACCTCCAGGGAGGGGGCAGCCACATACCTTCTAATTTTTTGTATTAGATACTTAATAACACTTACTTTACTTCCTTTTTCAATATTTTCAGCTCTCTACAGGAAGAAATTAGATTTGAAGGTGAAGATACTAAGGAAGATCAGGTAAAATTTACAAAGAAAAAAAGTAAAACACGTATTTTGGAGTAAAGAACAGGTAGGCTATTCTGAGTTTAAAGACTATATAAAATGTAAGAACAGCAGAAGAGAAGAATGATACAAATTCACAGCAGAGATTTATAAACAGAAAAGATGAAGGAATTGTTAAAAATATATTTTTTTTCTTTCTTCAGAACTGTAAATCTGACAACATACCTTCCCTATGTATACAAGAGAGGAGAGACTAAAACTCTTTCTTGATTTTACCGCTTCTCCTAAAAGCCTCAAGTGATCTCTCCACAGAACTGCATCTGTGAGATTTCCGTGAGATTCTCTGCATAATCACACCACCAAAACTCCTATTGGGCAGCTGTGCAAAGTAATCATTTAAACTATCCTGTATAGCCACCACGGGCGCTATACATGTGGTATTTTCTATGGTAAGCTGTGAAAGAAATAAGGTTCATAGTGACTAGAGGCTTGATTCATGACAACAAGAATGTTTAGTTTCTCTTTAGTGTCTTTCATAAAGACTAAAATCCTGCATATTACATTTGTAAATCTTCAAAGGCAGAACAAGAACAGACACACTGGAAATCTAAGGCTTTAGCTGTAACATTTTTAAAAAATACTAAATCCTTGAAGTCAAAAAATAAAAAAGGAGAAACTTCTTACTTCTTACCTTGGCAAACTCCCTCTATAGAATCAAAAAGATAAACCTAAAAGGGAGGAAGAAAGTGGAAGAGGATTGTCATAGCAACCAGTTAAGGGCATCTTGAACACAGGAAACAATCTGATTAATCTCTTACTTTTTTAAGAAACACGTGACATACTACACAATCCAGTTGAGTAACAAGACACTTTTTAAAAGATAGTAAATTAAATCTCACTTCATTAGAATTCGTAGTTTATTTGCAGAGCTACATTGCTACGTTTAAGATAAAACATAGGCACTTATTTACTTTCCCTTTGGGGATAGTCTAGGTATAAGTAATAATTTATGAATATGTTTCTGAAGGAGTTATTTTCAGTGACTATAGGAGTTCACACTGAAGAATTCCAGGAAAGACTCCTTGGCAGGTCTGGATGGCAAACGTTGTTGCTCGTTAGCAAAACTTTATTGCAAACAGAAGAGCAAGAGAAAGCGAACTTTTAATAAAATGTTCCACCTTTTTTCAAAGTAAGCTATAGTATTAAATAAAGTCAAAGTCTGCTCTTATAAGAGAAAGCAAAAAGCCAACACTTTCTCTGCTAGCAAATATTTTGATGTGATTTCTATTTTTAAGCACAGAAGAATTTGCTCCAGTAATAGGTCATTTCCTATTCCTCAAGTTTTCAGAACCAAACTGCATCTCCTGCAAATCCTTTCCTCTGTGTAGCTGGTCATATTCTGAAAGTCAAGGAAAAACACTGCATGGCTAAAAAAAAAGGTGTTCATTACATAATTGAAATCTGCAGTTGTTTTCTAGGAAATTTAATGAATCTGTCTATTTCAGGTCCTTCAGGAAAAAGCACTATTATTGCACATGTTCTGCATATTTCTGAACCCTAAAGGTTTCCTTCTTCAGATGCAAGGAAAAAAAAAAGCAGAAATATCTTCTGGTAGAAAGGATAAATTATAAATATGATCACACTCATTCATTTGCTTTAAAAGGCTTTAACAGATCCTAAACACTAAGTGTAGTTCTCCGCTCCAACCCCAGGGCAGAGCTAGCATGTTTACTGAAGTGGCAGGTTATACCCATATTCCTAGAGTCAGGCCCTTGGGAAGGACCCTTCAGTTCCCGGAGCAGGCAGCACAGGGTGCCCCAGTCTGGTGGAGCAGCAGAAGTGCCATCCCAAAGACCTGTCTTTTTGTAGCTCACACCTCCCTTGCACCCTCAGGACAGCCAGATCCCACCAGTGCTCTCCCTACAGCACCCTGCAGTGGCCACTTGCCCCTTCACCACCACCTCTGTACTGCCATGTGTCCCATGCTGCTGTTTTCAGAGGAGAAAGGTGTGCTCTCCATCACACAAACCTTGGACAGCAAACCAAATGGCCACAGCTCCCCCACAGTAACGGCTGGATTTGTTGGAGGGAGGCAAGCAGCCACTCTACTACTCTAAAGACCTGGCAATATAACAAATTTTTAATCAATGACCCCCCTCACAAATATCTGGTACTCTAAGGCGGCTAGAGTGTCATCATTTCCTTTTCCAACACAGACATATTTTAATAGGAAAGGACAGGACAGGACAGGACAGAAAAGAATATTTTTGGTAAGAGTCCTACAATGACCATCTACTCCAACCGCTTGACTACTTCAGGGCTGACCAGAAGTCAAAGCATACTATTAGGGGCATTGTTCAAATATCTCTTAAAGACTGTCAGGCACATCCTCAGTAGCTGCAGCACAGTACTCACAGAACCAATGTTGTGTGTGTTTTCTGCCATTTGCCAGTGAAAATTATCTGAAATTCAAGGTGATAGGTCTGCTATAGATTTGAAAGGCCACCTCTACCAGAGGACCGCTGTACCACTGCCAAACAGCAACTCCTCATGCTGAACATTTCCTCCATTCTGTTGACTGGTTTCCTATTCATATCAATTTTGTTACAAAAACACCACTAAATTACATATGAGTTTAGAGCCATCTAAGACGAATATATCGTCTTTCATATATAAACTTCTGCTTCTCTCTTTCTTGCTTCCCCTGGCTCCCTCCTGTTACAGTTGTGTGTGTCTTCCACATTCCTGTTCTTGACTGCTCCCAGAAAGCAAACAAGTCATGTTTGTAGATTCATTTTTACTAACAGTTAATCACTAAAAAGTGCCTGGAAAGTACTAGAGATTGTAGCAGCCAGAACATTTCCCTTAAAATTGCAAAAACAGAACTTGGGCTTCCACAGTTTACTGTCATGCTCCATCACCTTTTCCTAGATACAGGCAAGGTGCTGGCCTGAAACTGGCAGGGCAGACATGGAAGCCTGGGAGAGTCTGCAGAGAGATGCATGGAGGATGGTGCCAGGTTCTTTTCAGTGACATCCAACGACAGGACAAGGGGCAATGGATACAAGCTGAAACACAAGAGGTTCCACAGAAAATATCAGAAAAAACTTCTTTACTCTGAGGGTGACAGAGCACTGGCACAGGCTGCCCAGGGAGGTTGTGGAGTCTCCTTCTCTGGAGACATTCAAAACCCGCCTGGACGCGGTCCTGTGTGACCTACTGTAGGTGATCCTGCTCTGGCAGGGGGGCTGGACTAGATGATCTTTTGAGGTCCCTTCCAACCCCTGACATTCTGTGATTCTGTGATGCATGAGGAGTGCATTTTGGGGGTGGAATGGCTATTTCAGCAGGGAAAAAAGTACTTAGGAAATTTCTGTGAATTTCAGCAAAAATCCTAGTACCCTGTTCTCCAAGAACGTACAGAGGATGAGAACAGACTCCAGCTCTAGGGTTTTCTGTCATGCAATGTGCATGCAAAAAAAGATTCATGGCTCATACTTTAAACTGTCAGATGTCTAAGCTTGCTTCTGGTATTTTACACTCCTGACTAGAGCAATTCAGCTTTTCATCTTAGAATAATTAATTCATAAGCCAAATACTCACTTATTGGTTTTCAATTTCATCCTTTATTGTTTCATGTCTTCCAAAGATTTTGTTAAAATTCTTATTAAAAAATTCCTGATATTTTCCTTTTAATAAAGTCTCCAAAACTATGTGTTGAAAGAAAATACATCATCAGCTGTTGTTGCTTTATGTTGTCCTTACCTTTCACGAAGGATAAAGTGTTATTTATTTTCTACATAAGCATACCAATTCACAATAGATTTATGTTGTGCTTTTACAAAATCTGGGATAGCTGAACACAGAGGGATTAAGTAGTAAGCACTGAAGTAAAAATTATATTGTGCAAGTGTCAAAATTGCAAGGTTAGGCACTTGTGTATTATTGTGGCAAAGATCGCTAGCAGAAATAAATCTATGACCTCTGACACTATCCGTTGGCAAAATAATTTTTTAACAAGGAATGACTAGCAAAATGTACATTTCAACAGAGAATTTTGCTTTTATTGCTAAGGACTGAGTTGCATTATATGTCCTTTCCTTCTGTGCAGCTATCTCAAAATTTTACTTTACTTTTGGATATGAGTAGCCACTTACACGTTCAGAGCTAACAAAATGATAGAATAAGGGGAATCAATAAAAGGTGTATAATTTATCCCTCTAAGATTTCAACGTATTCCAGTTAGACCTTGCTGAATGTTTTTCACTGATAACATCATATTCCATTAATTTAGTTTTCTGTAGCAATTTTTTTCTAAAAATGATTTTTTTTTTCTACATACATATGAGTAGTCTTCAAAGCAGCAAATTTACAGGGTTCTGTGACTGAGAGAAATAACATTTGAAACGGAACAAAGGAAAACTATTACTGCAAGTTTACTGTAAGGGTCACCAGTTATACAAGATAGTATAGAAGAATGAATATATTATAATTTCAAATGAGCAGTAAAAAACTGGACATTGCTTAAAAGCGCATAATTACCAAAGAATTTGAAGAAATGCTCATAAAACGAAAACCAAACTAACCAATTTACTATAAGGAGACAATCAGGGTGTTTGTGGTAATACCACACCGCAGTTACAACCCAAAAAAAGCTGATGGACACACAGCCTGTTCAGCCTGTCGTAGGCAGATCCACTACAGAAACGCCCATGTTTTTACACATGTATGTGTATATACATATATGCATGCGTATAATACCAGCTCAGCATAACTTAATGGTTTACCTCAGCATAGCAAAAGTGAACTACTGATCAAATTACAACAAAAGAGTTTAGAATCCAGACATATTTTATATCATATAGCTTTGCGTAAAGCAAGGCTAAATAATGTGGAGGTTGAGAGAGAAGGAAAAGAAAACAGTATGATAGCATGTTACAAAATAGAAGGAAATTTTTTTTAGAAATTCAGTACGAACAAGCAAGAGCATGACTGCAGAGGCTCAAAGGGGTGGATTAATAAAGACAGATTGCTTATTATTTGTTTGTTCTAGCACAAGAATGGAGGGACATCACATGATCTCGGGAAGCAAATTGTTCAAAATAGGGAAAAGAATAAAGATTTTCATAAAATACATAGTCAACCATTGGAGCATCTTGTTCCAAGATGCTATGGGTGCTTAAAGTTTAGCTGGATTCAAAGGACTACTGAATAGAAAAGATATCTGCCAAGGGCTATTGAATATAGAAAAAAGTAAATCAGTTTTTGGAAGTCTTAACTGGAAAAAAATCAAACTGGAAAAACATCTTGGGGCAGTACCATTGAATGAATCTTCTGGAGTCTTCCTGTATGTGGGTATCACACTGAAAGAAACGCAAGTTAATTAAAATATATTGCCATTAGCTAGTTTCTGACTTCAGTTTCTGAATGCTATTTGTTATCATTCATCACTGTGAACAAGTCTGTGGCTAATCTCATGTGGTGTTCTCCTGTCTGTGGCCTGTGTACCAAAAATGACTTGTAAAAGTCACATATAGTCTGTGAAGCAACTACAGAAACATGTGAAGACTATGCACCTTGCTGCAAGCAAATCAGATAGAAATAAAATGCATATATAAATGTTCAATACTTAGCCTAATTTTCAAAAATAATGAAACAGTTCTGTACTGAATTATTCAAGGGTTCGGAAGTGGCCCTGCTTTTTTCTAAAAGGCTATGTAAGAAGATTTAAAAGCAACAATCTATACATTGCCTGCCCTATTACAGCCACACTATAGTATGTTTTCTTCTTATTCTACACAGATTCACATCTACCCAGCTTGTTAAATTTTAAGAAATGGGGATCATAACAACCTGTTCCAAGAAGGATGTAGAAAACATGGCTCCACATCCAGTATGACCTTAAATATTCATGTGTTTAGATTAATATTGTAAGAAAGTCCTGTTTCATAACCATGTTTTAATGCTTAAAAACAGAAAGGTGCACTGTCCCTTGTTTTACTCTGTTCAGTACAACTGAAGGTGAAGTCACATTTTCTTAGTTAAGCCACCGACGAAAGAACGAAAGCAACTTGTTTTGTTTGAAGGGTTGCCTTGCTTGGAAGCACTGGAGAGCTCAGGTACGTGAGTAAATCAGACAGCACAATTCATGATTCATTATATCTCCTACATGTTTTTCTGATAGCTTGGTCATATGTCTTTAAATCTGCAAACAAGAGAAATAAGTAGTTGCGTGAATAGTAAAGCTTAAGAAACCCCGCTTCCTCTGTCTTTACCTTTTATTTCTGAATTTTCTCAAACTGCCAGGTTTTTCTTTTCAGTGTGGCATTTACACTTCCAGTCTAGATTTTCTGGTGTTTGATAAGGTAGGTGAGCTGATATGACAGTCGTTATCAGAACATATGTGTTCATGAAATTGTTTTGGAGAGATACTCCAGAATTTAGGATGAAGGAAGTCAACAGGTTTATACAGTAACAATTCTGAAATTTAATCTATATCTATATAGTATTTTTTTTTAATTTTCATCTGTATTAGTCAGTGGAAGACCCTAGATCTACTTCACCAGGATTAGAAGGTATCATCTCACAAAACCAAAAAGCTACAGCAAAGCTGAGCATCTGTTGGTGAACAGAAAAAATATAGAATTCTTTATATAGCATTGAGTCCAACTGTTAACCTAACATTGCCATGTCCATGACTAAATCAGGTCCCTAATCACAACATTTACATGTCTTTTAAATACCTCCAGGGATGGTCACTTAACCACTGCCCTGGACAGCCTGTTCCATTGACAACCCTTTCAGCAAAGAATTTCTTCTTAATATTCAATCCAAACTTCCTCTGGTGCATCTTGAGGCTGTTTCATCTTGCCCTATAGCTCGTTGCATGGGAGAAGAGATTGTCCCCCATCTCACTACAACCTCCTTTCAGGTGGTTGTAGAAACAGATAAGGTCTTCCCTCAGTCCCTTTTTGTCCAGGTTTAACAATCCTATTTCCCTCAGCTTCTCCTCATAAGGTCCTTCACTGGCTTCGTTGTCGTTCTCTGGACACACTCTAGCACCTCAATACCTTTCTTGTAGTGATGGCCCCAAAACTGAACACAGGATTAGAGGTGTGGCCTCACCAGTCCCACTACAGAGGGACAAACACTTGCCTGGTGTTGCTGACCACGCTATTTCTGATACAGGCCAGGATGCCGTTGGCCTTCTTGGCCACCTGGGCACACTGCTGGCTCATATTTAGCCGGCCGGCAGCGACAAGCACTCCCAGTTCCTTTTCCAAAGGGCAGCTTTCCAGCCATTTTTCCCCAAGCCTGTGGCACTGGTCCTGGGGTTCTGTGACCTAAGGGCATGATCTGGTACTTGGCCTTGTCAAACCTACAACTGACCTCAGCATATTGATTCAACCTGTCTAGACCCCTCAGCAGAGCTTTCCTACTCTTGAGCATATTCAACACTCCCATCCAACTTGGTGTCATCTGCAAACAACATTGCAGAACGAAGTCACATAAGCCTTGCTAAGTGCAGTAAAGATACATACATATATGTAACATTGAATGAGAAGCTCCAGGACAAATGTCTGTTTATGAATGAAGGCCATTTTTATTGGGCCATATGTCCCCTTACTCTTCTGTAAATTTCACTTCTTAATTTCCATGATTTTTGTATAGTTACAATGTATTAATGGAATATTAGCAATATTTGCAACATTAGCCTTGGAACACTGCAGAACAATTTTATCGATTATTTCTCATTAAATGGGGTATACATAGTTTATAGACTCATATGTGCATTTATAATTATTCCTAACAATAACATATATATTAATTGATATAAAAAACCTATAAATGTTGCATGCTTTTATAAATGACTGTATAACGGATTTACAGGCCTTTAAGTGTGAGTATGTGTGGTTGGATAGACAGATTGATATAGTTTTACATTTAATAGGAAGAGAAGCATGTTTTTGTGCAGGTACAAATCTCTTATATGTTCGAATATCTGGGAACTTTATGCCATGATGCTGACTTATCTCTCTGTTGCATTATCTTCTGCCCCAGATTACTACCCTAATAAATAGAAACAGAAAGTAAAGAATAAAATGTGTGTGTTTGAAAATTCTTCTCTATTTAGGCATGTTGGGAATACTGGGCACTGATCTGATTTCACAACAACACAAGACAAGCTGACAGCAGAGAACTCATTTATCCTTAACACAGAGCACAAAGTAAATATTCAGCCTTGTTGTTTGAATGTTCTGTCTGGACACACTGCTCGCATATTACATCTGACTGCATTACTTTGAACAAGTTCAGCTACAACTATCAACAAGCCTTTGTGATTTAAATTCCTCAGTCATTTTTCTCTATATATCTTCCAGATTTTATGAAGTCTCATCTTGAATCAACTGCCTTGGGCTACTACCGCTCTAACAATGCTCGGTCTAGAAAACTGTATAACCCTAATGGAAAAGGTAAAAATCAGAAAACAGAATCATATGGACTCTGTTCTCTTCAGAACTATATGCTCTGCATGCTCTCCACAACATTTTGGCTTATTTTTCTTCATACTTCCATAGTCCATTTTCTGAAAACTACAATATAATGAATACATTTAGACCTCTGACTACCTCCAGGACTGAAAACATTAAGTATACAGAAGTCATAACTCAGGCCAAAATAACGTAAATGTGCATAAACATCTTAAATTTACATTCATATTCTTAAAAAAAAGGTCTTTGTAGTCTTCACATTAGAATAGAAGAGCCTAGCAGATAGCAGTCACATAAAAAGAACCAAAAATGTATCTTCAAAAAAAAAATCGTGTACTTTTAAGCTTTTTCAGTATTTGAGATCATAGTCAAAAAATAACTTGTGTCACATACTTTTAAATACAGTCTTAAAAACAGAGCATACATTAGTTCTTACATAGTTTTACACCTTCTTAAAAGCAAAAAACCCAACCAACCAAACAAAAAAACAGCTAAGAAATAAGAACTCCCAGATAATTTATTTCTAACTGTTTTGTGCACTACAGAATGTGCCAGAATGACCTAAGCAGCCTTCACTGTTGTATTTGAGGTAGGTCTTCCTTGTAAATACAAAAGACAAGATGGGGAAAGGGAAGGAAAAAGGAAATTCTTGTATATTAAACTCGTATATTAAAGCATGATCATTGGAACTTATTTTTCTTTGCACTACTTGGATGTACAATCCTCTCTGAGGTCTTACATTGTAGAAAGTATATGCCATTTAGTTTGTCCCTATGCTAGCCACGACTGAATATAAAGGAAAAATCTTCATGCATTCTAAACGCCTAACACAGATGTAGCTAAACAGCTAAGTTTAGGAATAAAATGCAGTAAGTTGTCACTAGGTACTCTGAGTGACAGAGTGATTGTAAAGTTAGTCTGACTGAAAAAAAAGGGAAAAGGAAAGGGAAAGGGAAAGGGAAAGGGAAAGGGAAAGGGAAAGGGAAAGGGAAAGGGAAAGGGAAAGGGGGACCCAATGAGAAAAAGGCTCAGAATCAGTAAATTCACAGTGTAATCAGTTATCTAATTAAGGAACATGCTAACTGCATTCAGTAATGTAATACTTTAACTGAAGAGGCACTCATGACAATTGAGACATTTTTTGTTAGGGTTTTTTTCGCTTAAAATTTACATATTTTTGAAATGGAAAGTCTTATGTGAAGGAAAGCTGAAGAGGAAGAGGAAGAGGAAGAGGAAGAGGGAAAGGGAAAGGGAAAGGGAAAGGGAAAGGGAAAGGGAAAGGGAAAGGGAAAGGGAAAGGGAAAGGGAAAGGGAAAGGGAAAGGGAAAGGGAAAGGGAAAGGGAAAGGGAAAGGGAAAGGGAAAGGGAAAAGGAAAAGGAAAAAAGGAAAAGGAAAAAAGGAAAAGGAAAAAAGGAAAAGGAAAAGGAAAAGGAAGGTGCCTGGAGGAAAAAACACATTTCATAATAAGATTGAGTTTTAAATGCATTCAAGTGATTTATTTTTAGTATATGCTTACTGTACACTCATACAGGCTGCTCATTAAAAAATGAATGTCCCAAATGTTCAGGTCTCCATCTGAAATGCCAATAAATGCACCTTTGCACAAATGCCAAGTAACAAATAAAAAATAAATTATCTAACTAAATAACATTTGACAAGGTTTAAATGACAAAAAGAAATAAAATAGTAGTGGAGGAAGGTCAGAATAAATTCAAGCAAATCTCCATCTGGTTTTAATATACAAAAGTAAAATATCAGGTAAATAGAGATTCAGCAATGAATAAAGGAGTACTGGTGAGCTAGAAGACAGAATTGGTATAGACAGTGAGAAACATCTGAGCTGTTTGTGAACTAACATACAGTGTAAATGAAACAAGAAAATGAAATACTGGTATAAACCAGAAAAGAAGACACTGAAGAACAGAACTATAATCAAGCTTTGTAGGATTTAGTATTAACTGGATAAAGCCAGTAAACACTTTATATTGCTGTGTTCATCTGTCTCCAAGCTTCTACTATACCTATTTCATGGTTATAGTTTCCTGACAATATAGCAATGACTGTGGACTACTGGAGAGGAAGTTCTGGGTCTCCAAAGTTGTTGCAGTGAAGAAAGATAAAACTGCACAGAAATTACAATCATCAATAAGCGTCAGCAATCAAACCTTGGTTTAAACATATAATTAAAACAAAAAGCAAAATCTAATCCTAAGAAACTTAATTATCACACAAATATCAAAGGTTATATGCACTAGAAACAAAAATGTGAAAGTAAAAGAAATAGGATACATAATATCAACTGAATAATTAGCACTAAGTACAATTATAAAGTGTAGTTATTTCAAGATGTTACAGTAAACAGATTTATTCACCAAATATCTACTGTGTCAGCAAGCAATGATTTTATGTTATTTTTAGACAAGGTTTTGGTAAGTAGCAATGACAGAAAAAGAAGAGCTGATTGCAGAAAATAACCTTGAATGGGGTGATCATGAGTGAATTCAATTTAAACTGAGATTAATAAACTATGGATTTCCATTTGGAAAAGATAGACTTTGAGATAGCAGAGTCACCTGGAGTGCACTCATGAATGATGTAGAAGAAGCTTGGAATTCCTTTTAGTCAAAAAGTAAAAGAAAATATGTGGAATTCATATCCTAAGGATAGGGTAAAAACTTGAACCCAGACATAAAGGGCCTTCTCCCATTTGCACCGATTTGAGTAGCTACATCAATGTCATTCCCTGTGAACATCTAAGACATAACCTATGCAGAACCAGAAGCACAATAGTTCTGTGTTTGCAACGGTCTCTATATTTTTGTGCATATTCACCTCAGAATGGCAAGATTGGCTTGCAGAAAGCCCGAGGTCTCTGCAGTCTATAAATAGACTGGATTTTTTAATATCAAGAAGTCTGATCTTGGCAGATGTGTTGATGAGGCAGGGTGCCAGCCCTTGAAAAACACTTGATATTCATCATTATCCATGTTATTGTGTCCTTGTGTACTCAGAAAGTAGTTGATGTCAAAGATATTTTCATGACTGGCCACAAAGAAAGATTTTTTCCACTTCAACATATGAGAAAGAAATGAAACGTCTGGAAATCATCTCTAGGCTGCAGAGACACTCCAGTGTTCCAGCTGTTGTCATGAGACCTCTGGATCAATTGCCCACATGCCAAAAATTCTCAAAACCCACTAATATGTTAAAGATGAACTAAAAAACTTGCTGTAAACAAATACGTTATTAGGAGACAGAACATCACAAATCAGTAACAGAAGAGGATGGTAACATCTAAATAAACACATTTATATTGATTCATTTTGTCCTGTGCTGTCACGAAAAATGTTGTTGTTTAACTAACTGCCCTGTGAGAACCGGAAAATAATTAAAAATACTGTTTGTGCCTGCCTGACACAAATGCTCATACATAAAGAAATTTACACTCTCTGGTAAAGAGCTTGCTTACTTGGGGTTTTTTTGGTTTTTTTAAATGAAAGACTTTCAAGCTAGAATCCAATAAGTCTAGATTTCTGGACAATTAGTAGATTGAATTAAAGCAGAACAGCACTTATAGGAACATATTTAGCCATTATCAGATAAATAGGGAAACCATATATTTGAAACCAGTCACAATGTTATCTTTTTTCCAAAAAATTATCATTCATTGTTGTTGCTGTTCTGAGGAAGCACTGTTTTGGGCAATTAAATTTTGTCTTTATCAAAAAGAAAAGCAAAGATATTCACATGGACAACTATATACTAAAAATATCACCCAAAATTGAGAAATCTGGTTTTCTTCACATCAAAAGAGGTAGATTTCAGCATGAAATTATCAAAATGTTAAATTCCATGCAAAATTACAAAAACATTTCAAAGCTTAGGAAGTTTCAGTATCAAACAGAATCACTGCCCCCTGGAAAACTCAGAATTAAGACACAATCACTTTCTCTGTCATTATACTGACATAACATCAATAAGAAGAAATGAGTCTTAAGATAAATATATTAATATAGCTGATACATCTTACTGTTACAATATCAGTAAGTGCGACAAGGTCTCGACGTCATTGATTGATAAAATATCAGTCAGAAAACTATCACTGTAACTGTTCCTATCATCATAACTGTAAACCTATACTTGAGCTGACATGTACTCACAACTCATTGACTGCTCCCACGATTAAAAAAAGAGATAAAATGGAAAACATAAATAAGTATAATCAAAGAAATGGTACAGATTTTAATACCACTTATTGAATCCCATACTAAGGCTCTATGTGAAGTAGCTTTCTTTTTTTTTTTTTTACTATATATGTACTACAGGTCTTGTTATGTAGTTTACTTTAATTTTAATTAATAATTCTAAAACGAGAAAGTACTTGCTTTTCAAAATCATCAGCTTCATTACTAGCAGTAATGGCATGATTCTTACAGATTTAATAGATAATACAAAGCTCAGTGGACAGTCTTTTATTAAATTTCACAAGCAGTATCTCAGAATTCTGATGGTATAAACTCTTACATAAATGCATTTTATCTCATAAGCTACAACCTATAAAGGAAGTAAATAGGGTCCTACCTTACCAAAAGAAAATTCTGTTAAGTTTTCCTGTCCTAATAACGTAAATTAATTTACCATTTTTTGCAGTTGAAGCCTTGCATCACATTTTCTATTCCACAGTAAGCAAAATGGGAATATTGCTTAACTCACAGAGGGGATTTCAAACTTAGCTTTACAATTACAGCTTTGAGTAGCTTGTATGCACAACTGCAAGGAAACAGATTGTCTTTATTTTGTGCAAAACTGAGCACTTTCAGCAGGGACTTGCAAAGGTCTGCATGAGACAGTTTTCATTTATCTTTTCAGTTGTTTGGCATTTACTACTAAACCTTCAGCAAATCAATTAGAAAATAAGTGTGAGAATCCCCCTGTCCTTAGGTTACTAGTCAAGTTTATGCCCAGTGTGAAAAGATCATCTTTGAAACTACTCACAGTCTTCCTTCCAAATTGTCTTCACTATTATTTGCTCAAGATGGTCAAAGAAGTAAAATTAACATTCTTTTTCCTCTAAAAAAAAGTAGCATAATTTTTACTGCACTATCTAGCTTGACCTTGGTTTCATTTCAATAATTTCTGATATTTTTTAATACTGACAAAATTTGGTGTTGCAATGAAAGTCTTCCAAGTGTTTTTCTCCTTTATGATCTTAAACTAAGGTATTGAACAAAATCACTATATGATGTTTCTCTAGACACCTTTTCTCTAATGTGTATATGTATCATATACTTCTTTGAGGAATAAATCCATAACAGTGTTCCAAAACAACATTAATTTTACCCTTTTTTGATGTCTTTGCATCCCTTAGATGTTAGATTAACGGAGAGATTAGATGCCTATTTTTTTGACATAAATGGCTATTACTGGAGTGCAGTTAGGAGATTTATAGATTCGAGGAGCTGTAATAAACTGACTGAAAAGAGAAAGGCAAGCAGCTCTGAGGACTTGGGGAAAAGAAGGAGTGAGAAGGTGCTAAGGAGCCCACAGAAAAAAGTAAACTAGATTGGGAACTAATCAGGAGAGACAAGGTGAGTAGTTTATGTGCACTTGGGTGATATTTTCTCTCGTTTATCGGAAGAGACTGCAGGGAGAATTTTGCTTTCATTAGGCTGTCAGAGAAAGGGCAGGAACTGGTCTGGAAGATATTAAAGTAGCTGCTCACAGATAGTAGCCCATAGGTCCCATTAATGGGGGATTATTAGCTTCTAGTGCGAAACAGATTTTATCACTTCTCAGTGTGATTTTGTACAGCCTGAAAGGGCCATAATAGTAACTTACGCTTCTTCCTCAGCTCTCCTTGAGAGAGAAGAGGGAGACCAGCGGGTCCTCAATGATATGAAGCGAGGAGGGAAATAAATGGTGCATTAGGTGCACGAATCCGGTCTTACGGATAGCCATGGCTTTTGTGCCCAGCCCTTCTACTAGAACCTCTTCAGCATTTTGCCAGTGGGGATTAATTCTGCCTGAGGAAAGCCAAATGTGCCACGGAGGTACCATGCACTGCACTCCTCAGAGCAACTCTGCTGTCATCGTCTGGTGGGACTCGCCAAAGGGCAAAAATGTGGAAGCAATTCCTGCTCCTTGCTGAGCAGAGGGGCTGCAACTGTCCACAAAAGTGGGGGAGAACCCCGCCTGGTACTCTTCCCATTCTCTTTTTCCTCCGACATTTTGCACCTATAAAAAGTCTACACAAAATGGGGCTGTAAAAATGAAGCTGAGGATTTAAAATGAAGCAGTTGCCACTGCAGTCACGTTCATGCAGCTTCTGTCTTTGCCCAGTAGCAGTTCTATGGAAAAGGAGTTTGTGATCCCTTGCTTGTAAATGGTGTGATACAAAACTAAGTTCTTCGCCCTTCCTTGGCAAAAGGAAATATAAAAATCAGGACTATAAATACAGCATCCATCTTTAAAAATATATAGCTTTTACGACTGTATCACACATGGTGAAAACAGATCAAGAAAACAGATTGTGGCTCTTTAAACCATCGGTTTTATCCTGCCAGCTGCACTTATTCCCACTGTCATTTACTATCAACATTTCAGTGTTCCAAAAAAAGTGTAAAGACTCGAACATATTCTTGAAAAATAGTATAAGCTGCATGCTAATGAAGCCACTCTTCCTGAGGGTCTGTCTCCTGCTATTTGTCAATAAAGACATTTAAGTTTCTGTAGTAAATAACGTCTGCTCCTTAAAACGTGTTGTAAAGCACAAGAAGAAATAGGAGGGTAGCAAGTACCAGGCATTGTTACTTTGCTAAGAGAAACATCAGTGACTCCCTTCATCAATCACCACCTCTGCCCCTCCCCACCCCAAATCTCCTGAAAATAACATCTAATTAATTGGTGTATCATTCAAAAATTTGGATTTCAGAATATGGCAACATGGATATTATATAAAGGACAGATCATTAAAACAGCACAAATTTTTGTGAACTGTAAATAATGAAAGAAGGAACCAGATTTGTGCCATCATTCTCAGCAGCACATACAGCAATTTTAAGAAGCTGAAGCTGACATCTGACTGACTTCTTAGCAAATATTACCCCTGGCTGCACTGGCAGATTCCACCGTAATATCTGAGATTGAAACACTAACTGACTGCTGCCAAGCCAGGACTTAGTCTTGGCTTTTATATTGCATACTTACTGTGTTTTGTTTTGGGTTTGTTTGTTGGTTGGTTGGTTTTCTTAAGAAATCATTAATTTGTGAAAGTATTTGCATGTCTGCTTTACATTATCTTAACACCATAACACGTACACACAAAAAAAATATGCAAATACTTTCTCCAACGGCCCAAATAAGATTTATGTGCTCTTATCTCTTAGCATTGTTGATCTGTGCCATAAAATCCATGAGAAATATGTGAGCATATGAAGGAAGGGGTAGCCAAGAGGATATACAAGTAATTTAGTTTTTATCCCAAGTACAAACAACAACATTGTAGTGTGCATAGATAAGCACTGCTCCTGTTCCATTGAGGGGTTCTGCTGCTATATATATATGGCATGATATTCATCATTCACACAATGACCTTCAAGCACTTACTTTGCTACCTCTTCATAGAATAAAGGCCACGTTCTACAGAATTAGAAATACTTTTAGTCTTTCAATACGGTAGATTTACATAAGTCCACATTTGCCCTCAGCGTAAAGCAGGGCAACACACTTCTGTGGAGGTGCACCTACACAGATCTCCCAGTAACTAAATTATTCATAGGTAATGTCAGGAAAAAATACAATCTTTAAAGTACCAACTGGAAATTTGTGTTACTGCTGGGGATGAGGCACATTGTCGATCCAAATCATGCCCAGGATGTTTGAGTACTACAAGACGAGAAACTGAAAGTTCTGGTTCAAACAAGTCATCCAAATGCATTTAAACTCTTTCAGAGAGGTTTGCTCCTGAACTGTCCCTCCATAGAGAGATGAGTTGGCTAGCAGAAGGGTCCCACCTCTCCCTTGGTTTCAGGAGGACATTTCTGTAATTTGAGAGCATTCCCTGGCTGAGGGCAGGCATAGAAGTCTACTCAAACTACTCATGTTAGCTGCACTGCTACAAGAAAAAAAAAGACCAAACATATGTGATGGGATTGGAGCAGAAAGATGCAATGTTACCTTCAGGAGACTGCATGAATGTGTTTTACTCAGATTAAATGAAAAAAAAAAGCCACACCAAACCAACTTATGAAGAAGTACAGCCTCTGTAGTTACACTAGGTAGGATGATAGTTACAAGGGCTATTAGGCTATTATTAGGCTATTATTATTTCATCAAAGCAGTATCTCTCAGCTAGGCAGAATGAATCATTTTAATCTTCTTTAGGCTGTTTACTAGGCTAAATCAAACGATATAAGCAATCATTCTGGAGTCTAGGGACCAGGGCTGCAGCTAGAGTCCATGGCTTTCAATGGCAGGTGCCAGAAGTAAATTAAAATTAGGGTGCCTCCCCAGTGCTAGAGAGTGTTGCCTTGAGAAAGACCGAGGGATCACTGAGGATATTGGATAAGCCAGAAGTCAAAGAAAGTAACTGGTCTGGTTGTGCAATAGTTGAACAGACCTACAAGTCTCAAAAGATGTTTTAAAGATGTTGCTTGTACACGTTATTTTTAATGAAAGAGCCTGCTGTGTCTTTCTCTTGATTTAAATTTGCATCCAAATATAAGAGTCAGAAGAGTCAAAAAGGGACAGTGAGGATATTGAAAAGAGTTTATATTCCTCTAGATTTATTTCAGGCTTTGAATAAAAATCTGCAAGGTTCAAACCAGAAGAACTGGATTCAACACATCCCAATTTTAGGCAAATTTAGATCAGAGTATGGGTAAAAATTCCAATTTTCAGCCCTGTCCAGTAAACAAATAACAGGTGGGAGCAGATAGGAGGGAGGACTTTAACACAATCCATTAAAATTCTCCCATTACTTGCAGGGGAGAAATGTCCTCTCTGCAATATCAGGAAAATGCAGAAAACAAAATTACAATATCAAAAATCCATGTGACTTATTGTACATTTCAGGAAAGATGATTTTGTCCTGCAGAAATGTAATAATACAAAGTCCTGGTCAGTCTGGAATATTCACAAAGGTGCCTGTATTTTTCTTTTCTTTTATGCATACTTTTTGCCTGTTAGGAAAATTTATTCAGTTTCACAATAAACATTTTATGCTTCTGTATCTTGCAAGGTCAACTAAGCTTATAAAAACCAAGCTGCTATCTGTCTGCCTTACCTCATCACTAAAATTCCCAGACAGAGCGGAAACTCCAAAACTCATCAAAACACTATCAGTTAGATGAGAGAGAATTAGAGCTGAATACTAATTTTAACACCTCTATTATGTATGCACAAGACAACTATACTTGAGGTTGAAATAAGCAACACATCTTGAAGGACTCTTGTTTATTCACTCTTCCCCAAAAGAAGAAAAGCAACAATTCCATCTAATGAAGTGGGAAGGTGAAGGTAGTTCTACTTCGCGAGTGAGTTAGTTAATGAGGCAATATCCTCTTGAATCTTTGAGATAAGCTCTAGGTCAAAAGTAGACAAATTAGCATAACATTCATATTAATATATTTCAGAATCAGATACAGAAACAACCTGCACTCCGAAACCTGCCTAATCACAGACAGCTAATTTTCTAAGGAGTTTTGGCACTCATTATGGTGATGGATGACAGCACTAAAAACATCAACATTTCCTTGAGATCTGCCATGCTCTGTAGACATTTTTCTTATGTACTCTATGAATTGTATTTCATAGTTTATTTAAGATACCCAGAGAAGTAAAATGGGATTCCTTGTTGGAGATATTTTGGCATGTTGCAACACTGCATTTTTGTACTTGCAACATAGATAATCCACCGCTGTATCATATTCTGGTGGTAGGCGGTTGCAGTGCTGTTATTCTAAAGCTGTTATTGTCATATCACAGACACTTGCACGAACACACACACGCAAAATATACTGTACATGATGTAAATAAGCTAATATTTATGGACTTCTCTATACACAGATATACACCCACAAACACCTTTGCTCTTGTAGATGTATATGTAGACTATAGCCATTGTCAGCACACACCAATCTGTATGCTATCGTATGTAAATTATTAAATTATATGCTTTTCCTGTAAATGAAATTAAACATTGGTATGGAAATTGGGTTGATATTGATGATGTCATCTAGTAAAAATCAAACAAATTGGAAGGAAAGGATATGGTGGAAGATGCCATTAAAAAATTAATAAGAGAATCAAGGAGTAATTTTAAAGAAAAAGGTACCTACAACCATTTCTTTAAGTTTTAATGGATTCCATTGATGAGGCTGGTTTAGGCTGCCTGTAATTTTGTGGACTTCACCTGAACTAGTCAACATAGTGATTCTTATGGTCTCAAAATTCATTGTTGCTGGAGAAAACTCATTTTGAAATAGAGTATTAATCATCAATAAAAATGGCATGCAGCCCTTTGCCCTGTGGGGTAACAGACTCAGATAAATAGGTACTCAGGGCCACATCTTCGAAATATGTTAAGCATCTTTGGAGGTGATGAGCACACTCAGCTTACACCACCTACAAGGGAAGCTGATGTCTTTTGGCATCTTCTGGGTTCAGGCTCCTTTTGATTACAGTAAAAAAGAACAAAAAAGAGCTCATGCTTTAGGCAGCACAGAATAGCCAAAAGCACATACGCCTAAAAATAAGAAGCGACTGGACAGTGCGAGGCTATGATAGGGTTGATAGAAAGATTTATCCTGCGAGTTACTGGAATACAAGCTGGCCACGGGCCTACTAGCAGCGGAAAGTAGAGAGCAAGCCAAGGGAAGGGATCTCGTCTTATCTGACATGAGAGCCGACAGCATTTTGGCAGCCATGGCCACAGACATGACAGCTGTGAGTCAGGTTACAGCTTTCCTTCTCCTGCCCCAGGGTCTCCGCTGCAAAATTTGCAGCTCACTGGGTGCCACAGCGACCGACGCTATCACAGCATTTCTTACTGTGCTCACTTCTATCTCGCCACTGCAAATTTCTTTATCACCTAAATATTATTCCTGTTCAGTTTCACAATATTGTTCCTCTTGCATCATCCTAAGACTCCCTTTCCTGCTTACTGTTTTCTGAACAAGTTCTAGTTACTGTCACCTCTCTCCCTCCACTGTCTGGGGCTGTAGCACTGTAAGGCATAGCACAAAACACTGAGACAGTCTCTACACTCCTTCAAGCATCCCTATGTCAGCAAAACCATTGTTCTTACCGGAAGAGCTGTCTACCCGTTCAATAGATCCCCTCCAAAAACTCACAGGTGTCTTGATGCCAAAGAACACCTGGGCTATACCTCGGCTGATGCTATTCTGACACAACCAAACAGGTTGTCAAAGAGATTTTCTGCTATCTGTTTTATCACTTGTCTAAGACCTGTGGGAGAGACTGTATTTTTACTCTGTCCTTGCAGACCACCTGACACAAGGTGGTTCTTGTTCAGAAGAAACAGTAGGAGAGACATGCAGTTTGTGGCCTGAACGACTACAGCCAGCTCCAGGGACCATATTACAATCATCCTCTGAGAGTGATGCCCACATCAAAAAAATACAGCATGCTGAGTCTAAGTCCTTCTCTCAGTGTTAGGCCCAGGAAATAATGTTAGATTGAAAAACTGATTATAGCCCTTACATATAGCAACTTAATTCTTATACATAGAAATCGAATTACCTTGTTTCATACTCAAGTCACTAGTGATCGCGGTCATGTATGTATTCATATGCAACATTAGGCATTCAGCTGTTCAGCCTCACTTGATGGAGACCAAAGAACACAACAAGAGGAAAAATTCAATTAATATTTTAAGGATGGATTTGATTTTGTCCCTCATTGTCTTTACATTGTTTCATCTTGTATCTTTAAGCATTATAGATGCTCAAGCATTATGCAAAACATTATAAGGGTAATGGGCACAATGGGGGTTCAGTATTTAATGAAAGTAACTCTTGTTTTTAATTACACAGTTTAAGATCATCTTATTGTCAAGTGGAATGCAGCCTTGCCATTTTGTGATTTGGAATCCATGGCTGAATTTAGGAAATATCCCATCACCCTCTCCTTTCACAATGAAGATCATTTCTCATATATTCAGGTAACTGTATACATGTTGTACACTTTGGGAGCTTCCAAAATAAGGACTGTAAAGCAAACAAGTAAAAGGCATTGCATTAACATTCTAGTGGAAAATATTTTATTAGTTTAATGTACTGTAAAAGAAGGATAGAAATTCAGTTTTAGGTAGCTCACTCCAAGGTGATTTTAACTTCCAGCATATATGGTTCTCCAATTTTTGCAGTTTCTTTCTCCTAAAAAGTAAGTCCCATGACTAAAATAACCCCAATGCTAGGCTACTTGAAGTAGACATTTGGACTGTAGGTTATTAAATTTCACATATTTTATATTTTCAACTAATTTATTTATAATATAATCAATGTTTTTCACAGGTAAGGAACACTATATTGGACTAGAGATTTCTATCTTGAAAGAGCAACCAGCAAAGGAATAAAAAACGTAATTAACAAAACATTCCAAATCCTGTTTGCATACAGGTATGCACTACACCTCACTAACAGCAAATACTAATTGTATCCAGACACATACACATTTCAAGATTGAAAAAAAAAGCCCCATAATTGCTGTGTTTAATGTTTGTATCTTTAGTGTATATTTTAACCGTATTTGCAATTTGCAAAGCTATTTGCCTGATGGCATTATTATAGATGTATGAAATCCATGCTTTGAACAGATGGTGCTATAAAACACAATTGTATCTGAGAAGAGGTGTTTGAAGACATAGCATACGTGTAGGCGATGACACCTAGAAGACCACAAAAGCTATGTAAATTAGATAAGCACACCAACTGGGAGGCCTAGTTTCCCAGGATGTCTGATAAGTATGTCTTTTTTGTAATATCAAATGCCATCTTTGCAACGGTTGTAAGATATACCATTGGGTATAGGAATAAAGATCTCCACTGGTACCTCAGCAGAATCTTTTTCCTGAAAGCTCTGTATTCCCTATGGATGATCTGTTTCAGCAAGAAAGAGATAAACAATGTGTCATGTTATTTAGTTTCTCTCCATTTTCAGGAGAATTATCTCTTTTTTTTAAAAATGGAAAAACCTGTTATTGGTGTAAGAACTCAATGAAACTTTAAACATATCTTTTCATCATAATGGTAGCAATATTTAGTAGGTCTTTGAGGCTATTTTTGCATGAAAATATGCAGCAGAAATAATAAAACCCCAATAGTATATTATTTGATTTGATGTATATAAGAAGCTGACTCCAAGTGCTGAAATTCGTACAACATGTTGGCATAGCTCAAGGACAGCAAATTTGCAATGAATTATGATAATTTGCACTGAAAGAAATTAGTGCTTATTTTGATTAGGAATTAGCCTTCTGTTCAAATTTCAGCAGAGTAATATATTCATTCCTGGGTAGAGCATTAGCTGGGTTGAAAGGGTGAGAGAAAAGCTGGCGGACAAAAGGAAAATTACAAAGTAAAAAGATAAAAGAGCTATTTATCTAGTTCAGTAATAAGGTAACTTACATAGTTCAAAGAAAGAAATCACAATTGATGTGGTACACTGAAACGCACATTTACCACAGTACCCAACTTTTGCCAAGGTAGGAACTCCTGTTATTCAGGTTTTAGGTCTAAATTGTTCACCTGACACCCTTGCACCTAATCACATCCAAATTGCTCAGTTTCTATTCCAAAGGATAGAAATGTTACCACACCCCAATATGAAAACATAGAGCAGTTGAAGATATGGCATGCACTTCATAATTATATACATACAAATATTGCACAGCTGTGATTTTGCTTACTTCGCTTTAACTCTGGTCCGGAAAAATAACTGATCAATTATCTTGAGGTAACTCATCTAATCCTCAGAAGCAGGATTCAGAGCTACCGAAATCTTCAGATTCCTCTCTACAGTTCCTACGCAGGGTGCCACACTAGCCAGGGGTACAACTCTTAGAATTTCTGGAAGGGAAATTCTAAGAAGAACTGGCTGGAAAAACAGCTTTATGCATTGCAAAATGTGGCAGAGAGCAAACAAATTCTGAGCAATCTCCACTTGACGAAAGTCAAAGCATTGACGGTGATGAAATGGAACCTGGAAGGGTCTGTCATTCAGGCATGCAAGTTCTTTGAGGAGTTAATCTATGAGATAAGCTTAAAAAAATGCCAGTACTTCTGTTGTCGTGCCAGCTGTCAGGGTTTTGACAGTTTACCTCAGCACTGAATCTTCAGAACAAAGGAACTAGGTCATGAAACAGAGAATTTAAGCATATTCCCTACTAAACTTACCTTAAAAGATGAGCATTCTGGTTACTAAGCCAAGTAAAGTCAGAAAATGATGACTATAGGGCTGTATGTTCAACTTGAACTCTCCCTCTTTGTATATGTCCACTACTGATTATATGACTGTATAAATAATTGTGTGTAAAGACCATACTTCACCTGATGGCAAAAAGGAACGCTGTTATTTAGTTTTAAATGATCAATCAAAACAGGGGTTTGAAATATTTCAGTGAGTATAGTGCCTGTCCATTATTATTCTAAGCTATTTATGATTAATCTGACAATTAAAACTACTCTTTTAAAAACTAAAATTAAAACGATTAAACATATAAAAATATTTACAAATATTCCAAAGGAATTAAGCTATTTCAGTGCAAATAAAATCTTCTGCACAATGACAATAGCCCTCTGGGCATTTTTTCCCCCACAGGAAGATATCTAGTGTCTACTCCAAAGGTCGATTTTTTTCTCAGTTAATATAACGTAAATTTAGGTTATTGAATGAGTCTGGACTTCAGTATTAAGAAGGCCTTAACCTAAATCCAGTGAAAGCAAATCATGATCAGATGTAGAATTAATCTGAGAAGGAAATGAGCATCTCAATACCCAGGCCCATTGAGAAAGAAGCACCTGGACAACGGCAGCTCAATTTCTGTAGACGTGAAGCCTTTTCAGCAAAGCTGTGTGTTGCACTGCAGAGACATGGGAAGATCAATCGGTCTGCTATGTCTTAGGCCGACTCAGGCCACAGCAGAGACAACTTTGCCAAAAGACATACACCTTATCATTCCCTAAGATCTCTAAATTCATTGAAGTGCTTTAGCATGACATTCACTTCTTTACCACAGGAGAAAGTAGAAATCTATAAAGGCTTGTTTAAGAAAGGAAAGAATTGAGACTGTGTGGGAAAAAGAAGATCATAGTGTCCTTTTCATTTTTAAGAACTGGAAGACATCATCTCCTTGTGTATCCTCCCCACAGTCCAAACAAGCTTCACCAACCACTGAGCTCCTTTCCTTGGTCACCTACCCACCCTCTTTCACTGCCTCGGTTTCCCCCCATCTCCAATCACAGTTGAGCTCTTTGGACTGCAAGATGCTCTAACTCCACTGGTCAGCAGCATCTTTACATCTCTGTGTTACTTTTTACTCTGTGTATTTCCCTTTCTTCATCACTCCCTCTTGGACGAGACAGTGGAAGATGCAACCACAGAGGAATGGGAGTACTCCCTCTGCACAGAGCTGACCTGATTGGTCTCTGCTCCGTTTTCATTCCTGGACACCAGGAACCAATTCAGAAAAGCCAGGGCGAGGGATTTGGCCACCGTCAGGGAGACACAACTTGTAGCTGTCTCTTACTTACTCAGCTACTAATTCTTCAGAAGACAAAATAAATTGCTAACAGCCAAAGGTTTTGACAAAGATGTCCTTCATTCAGTGTGAGCTAACTTCAACTTCCTTATGGCAGACATTCTTCAATGTACAGGTCCCTATGTAATTAAAGAGCTCATAGCCAAGAGAGTGCAAGTTTTCAAATGCTGGTGCCTTCCACAAGAGCAGTGCTGCTCCTGATTCCCTGCTGTCTTCCTGCTCCAAATGAGAAAGGAAGGACACAGTCTGTATCTCCCCTTGTATCCAGTCATTCCGGCAACACATTTGCCTTGTCCCCCTTTAAACCGCAAAAAGCATGTGATGTGCAAAACACTCCTAAGTTTTCCAAAGTTGTTTCCTGCTATTGGAGAAAATAATACAATACTACCATAAATCAAACCACAGCCTACAATGCATGTCTTGTTTCATAAGGAGAGACAAAATCTTTTATGAGGCTAATTAATAAAGCTGGGAAAATAATGTGGAAGCTTTTGGGAATACATTCTTCAAACTATGATTTCTTCAGGTCATGTGTTTATGGGTCAAGTCTATTTAAAAACAGTGGCTGAGACTGTATGGTAGCATGTACAAGACATGGAGAAATAAGGCAGATTACATCTTAAATGTATTTACAACGTCATTGCTCATAAACTGTTCAGAGAATAAATGTTTCCTAAAGCCATTTTAAGCACACTGAAAAACGCTCCCTGAGAAATACATCCTTTACAATCTCTTCCAAGTCAGAAATGGTTTTCAGTTTAAAACCAGCAGATACTGTCCTTCTAAAGCAGTACAGAAGTGGAATATACTTCTGCATAAAGTGATTGTTTAGTGAAGATAACTGAGGATGGAAAATACATTATTTTTCTGTTCTATCCACCATGGCAATTAGAGACAACAATTAATTTTGCCAAGATGCAAAACGCTGATTTAAATTACGCTGCCAGAGTAACGTAAGAGGTTCAAATGCAGTGACTGCATCCTTGATAGGTTCAGGATACTACAGAAGAAAAGATAGAAATCCTTTCCTAGGGCAAAGTTTCTCACCTCGTTCATGTTTACTTGACAAATAACTTTACTAACTTATTTTATTAACTTCCATGATAGGAGGTTTTTGAAAGTAAACCAAGATAATTTCCCCATTGATGGAAGTTTTATTATTTCAATTTATTTTTATATAATGCTGAGAATGTGTCATATACAGCATCAGATTCTACAATCTGTCTTGTAATTTAAAATTGGTTATGAAAGTAACAGAAATAATTCTAAAAGAATGAAAAAGTTGATATTCAACGACATTCATAGTATCATTCAGGGCTCACTAAGGCCAGATTTCTCACTACCACCGCTATCACACTGAAGCACACTCAGAAAGCAGAGCACCAAAAAGACCCTCATTTCTTTAATTATGCCTTTACCTCTATGATCATTGAAATAGCATGCCCTAAGGCAAACCAGGGAGAAACAGCAAACTCTTTCCTGAAAAGTTCATGAAGCAAATATGATCCAGATATCTAAGTGCCTATTCCCCTCATACCTTCAGGGAGAGAGGAATATTATTGAAACGATTAAATTCATTTTACTGTCTGGTGCCTTTGAATAGTATTGTTAAATTGGAAAAAGAATATCAGTACACTCTTGAAGGCAGGGTCTCTAATCCAGTGCTAGAGGCACATGGAACCATACTCACATGCTACAGAAGACTAATATATTCAGATGCATATTAGACATTTCAAGTTGAAGAGGGCAGTCTCACACTAATGCAATATCCTAGCTTAAATGGCTTTGTCAGAACAAGTTTTCCTGTGGTTTCTGACCTTTTTTTTGTTGAACTGTTACAAACACAGAGATTGTCTTAATCCCTCTTGTTTTTATGCAAACACCTGTGTTGGTGTATATTCATAAAGATGTTTCATACTCCATCATGCATCTTCCAGACGTTTTTTATTAAAGGTTTTTGGGAAGATTTTCCTCTTACCCTCTTCCTTGCTTCTTGAGAACAGATAATTAAAATACTTCCATGGAGATGCACAACATAGACCCTCTAACTAGTGTCAGTCTTTGTGCAAAAAAAAAGAGCCTGTGTGTTGAGTAACCGGCTATTGCAACCACTTTTTTCTTTTTTTCATGGCAGCCTGTATTCTTATTGTGATTCAGCAGAACTGCTGAAGCATCAATTAGTATGTGGTTTCTAAAGGCTTTTAAAATTCATGTTTAAAAATGCCAGCTTCAACCACAAAGCACAGCATTCCCATAATCTACAAAATAAAATTTGGGGCTCGGTTTCCATTTACCTAAACTTCTTCAATAATGAAAATGTGTCTGCTGAAGACATCTGTTACAACTCAGTAGCATCTAATTTTAATGGCAAATAACAGAGTTCAGCTTCATAAGATTAAAGGTTATGGGCTAGGCCTTTTGGCTGGCTTGGCATCCCTGTTGAAATGTTCTGCCAGCCAACTTAATATACGCATTAAAAAAAATCCCAATGGCTTGATGATTCCCTCCTACTCCTAAGCCTCAAAATAAAACAATTTTGTCATTTCTTAATGCTTTGCTCTATTGCATTGTTGAACCTATGGCAGTGTCTGTTTGATGGGACTGACAATAATATTATTTTTTTTTCACTAAATATACAGGCTAAATGAGGAGAAATCCAGAGTTAATTATATGGTGGAAACATATGCTCTGCTGGAGAGGAGGTGAAGTTGCAAACATCATTGTATTTCAAGCCAGCCCTGCTTGCATTCCTGTGTTTCAGATATTGGACTTTGTCAACCCAAGGCTTGAGATTCATGTTTTTTTCAGATCACATTCAGTCTTCTGGTATGTCTAAATCACAAAATGGTACACAACTATTGTAGAGGATGTTTTTGGAAAATAAATATAAAATCGCCCTTTATAACAATCAAAATATCTGTGACTTTTAACCAAAGTTCTGTGTTCCTTTTTAAACCAAAACCCTGTGAGAGAGATTTATGATTCTCCTGAGTAATAAATACATTACTGAAACAATCAGATTTGAAATGCCTGTGGAAATCATGAGCAAGAAAAAGGATACTGTCACTTCATCTAGCCTCTAACAGAGCACCCAACCTAGCAAATCACTAAGTCAAACTGCTTGCTAGGACATGCATGATTAAAGCTGTAGAGAGCTGTTCACCAGAGACTCAAATGCTCCTAAATAAGTCTCTGCAAAACTGGCAGAATCTGGGAAGATTGTGCCATCAAAATCAATCTGCCGCATTTGAAACCTGAGCATCAGTAGCGTCATAAGTTTGAGAAGAAAAACTATCAGACACCCCACAGATTTGCTGCTGATGTTGCAGAGGTCTAAATGGTCTGCTAGATGTTTTGAAAGAGAGGAAAGCACTGGCCAGGTCATGGTTTGGGTTTTACTGCCCCTTCAAGTCCCGCTTTCACTCAGGGTATGTGTTCTCACTTGCCTGTTCCCATTCCCATCTCAGCAGCTTGCACTCTCTCTCCCTCTTTTCTAGGAGGACTTAGGATCATAATGTTTCTAGAGACTATCCACATACAGACAGTGCCTAAGGGGTAGAATTATCAAATCTTCCACTTGCATGACTCGTACACATAAAGAAATCACAATCCAGGAATGGGACAGTGTCCTGAAATAACATCACAGACCATTCCCCTAGCTGTCACCAGGCTTTCCTCAGCTATGACTCATTTTAACACACTGTGGTCGAGGTTGCTCACTGCATCAGTTCTAGTAGTTATTTGCCGCTCTACAAATCAAGTGAAAATCACATGGCAGGTAGTTTTATTTAATTTTAGTAGTGCTTTATGAACAAAACTGTAGTATAAAGTTAGAAAGTAGGACACCAGAAAAGAACATTTAAAAGGCCAACAACTTTGGATGAGCCACTTGCACATTTTATTTAAGCTTAAATCCACAAAAAGTCATATGTCTCTCCTGAGCCTTTTGCTCCTTTCTGTCTTTCCTGACACAGCTGACTGTGTGACCACAGGCACAAGGGAGGCAGCCAAGGAGCAAAAGTTCAACAGTAACACCATTTTAGAGGCTCTGTGGATATAGTTTCAGACCTGCAACTAAACCAACTAAATGCTCAACTCCATGGAAAGGACTCTCACAACCTGCACACACGCACGCACACCCACAGCCATGCACACACTCCCTTCTACCAACTCTGACATTCACCCAATCTCTAGCTACGTGAGTTGGGGCTGAGTGAAAGAAACACAAATCCACTCTTTTTTTCCACCCAAATTTTCCTCTCCTTTTATTTTAGGAACAGTAACTGCAAGCTCACTTAATTGTCACACCAAGCTGGAAAGAAACAGCAGGAGTGTGAGTCTGACTGGGGACAGCTAGGTGTGAGGGAGGGGGAAATCATTTTTCAGTGATGACAAGCAATTACATCAGCTGAAGCCATGTCATGAAAACACATCTCCAGAGGGTGGGGGATGATCCTCCAGATTTAGCTAAACAACAGTAAGGAGGATAAGCAATACTTACCTGCTCTTCCCTCGTCCAGGAGTGTGACTAGGGAGCAGAAGTGGAGAAAAAGACAAGTGAGAGAAACCCTGTTTATCTCTCTCCCTCTTTCTCCAGTCATTAGGTAGAACAGCTGAAAAAATGGTTACCAAATGGGCTAAAGTACCTACTCAGCACCCCAGAGGTGGGAAGGTTAAGAGAATGCTGAAATCACAGCCACAGCTCATTCTTCTCCCCAAAGGTTAATCACCCATCTCCCTCTTGTGCCACAGGATGTGACATAAAGCAACAGGCTAGCTCTTTACACCTGGAAGATTATTTTTGTTCATCATGGGTTTTTTTTAATGAACAAATATTAAACAATCCTATTGTTTTCATCTTCTCTCAGTACTCCCCGCGTACCACTTCCACTCCTCCGTTGTCTTTAATGAAGCTCTCTGTGTGCTGGACACACCTACAGATCTTCTTTGGAGATCATCAAGCAAATCTTTCTTCACCTTTCACAACAGTATTTATGATATACTGATTAATCAATCATCAGAGAGACTAAAGGTCATCTTTATGAAACAAATGGCTTATGGCTGCAGCAAATCATGGCTTTGAAATTTATTAGAAAAGGCTGTAAATTGTCAGTCATGTTATTACACAAATAAATCAGATAGTTACTGCAAATTGATTAACTGATTTCAATTTTTTTAGGAACAAATTGTTGCTCCAACCTATTTTTCTCTCTTCATGGACAAAATGATTGCTTTGTAGTCCAAGTGAATGATTGCCTGTGTGTCCAAGGCCACAGTTATTGCTTTAAGTTGCTTCACACACATTAAAGTTTTTCAAGTGTTCTTTCACATGAGCGCTGCTCCTCATTTGAAAAGACTGAATGGCATAATGGCTGCTTGAGATGTTGAAAATAATATCTCAACAGCATAATCAGCATTATATTTATATATGGAGCAACCCTACAATTAATATAGATAGGCTTTTTCAAGTTTCATAGTAAAAGTAGAAGACCAAGGATAATTTCCTACACTGAAAGAGAAACAATTAAGACTCTCATTATACCTGGCTTGCTGTAAACATATCAGTTATTGTGGAGTGAGAAGGATCAAGGGAATTAATGGAATGTTTCAGTAGCAGAAAACAAAGTTCACTGAAATCCAGGACATTCAGTGCTAAGATTACAATGAATTTTCTTAGGAACAATAATTACATAGAGACACATGAAATTAGAAATTAAGAGCCAGATAAACACTTTCAACTTTTATTCTCACCACATTTGCACCATCTGCATGTCTCAGATAAGTCTCCCTGGACTCCAGCTAGCAGACACATTGCTTGAATTTACCCTGTCAATTCAGATTATTCTTTGTTTCATTTCAACTCCTTGTTGCTGTGGCCAGCCCCACTGTACACCTGCAGGATCCCTTCTGGAGAAAAACAGATAAGTTCCTCTCACCAAATAAAATCCAGGCATGGTGCCATGGTTAGATCAGCCCAGGCACTGCTCAGATGGGTGGTGTAGATAGGTCTGCACCATGTTTTTCTCCTGCTGTGGAGACCTGTCCTAAGGTCTTGCACCCTTATACATCCTCTTTGCATGCCCTGCTGAAGTGTTGTGTTATCCGTACACAACTGCAAAAAGCTGCTGTCTCTGGCACGTTGCAAAGAACTATCAAATATTAAAAGACCTTAAAATGGCTAAAACATCTCAGGATCAGAGAATACTATGCAGATCCAGGAGGCTCATGCCTCAAAACACCCCAGAACTGGGAGTGTGCAGGGAGAAGAGGCATTCGTAACTGTAAGAGCTTTCATGTTCATTTACAAGAGGGTGTGCTAGCTCAGTTTGTTGCTGAGAATTTTAGAGCAGTGTCACTTGAAACCGAAAAACTAAAAGCATCCCACTTGAAGGTCCATCATGAAAATTAGTATGGAACTGTGAAAAGTATGGAATAGGCACTTTTTGTGCACTGAATATATGATAGGCCAGAGGGGCCTGTGGGTGAGATACAGAAAGCTATGTTTGAGTCTGGAATCATTCCATGTGCCATTCTCAGGGACTAGCCATGTGACCCCAAAAGACTCTATAGGGAGGGACTGGAAAGCAAGTCCCATGCCAAGTTCAAGCAGTTTGGTGAAACAGGAAAGAATTAATAGTCTGCTAGGTAATGACACCCTTACCTTTGAAGCATATATGGTTTGAGATGTACTTCATACCAGATTAGGCTGTTCCAATGGGTCAAAATTAGGATGCTGATTCCTGTATAGGCAAGTCTAGGGAGCCTTGTGCACTCTCATTACCTGTTTCATGCAGACGACTGGAGCATGTCACTGCTCCCTCCATGACTGCCTGTAAAGTCACACATGGAGCCACAAACCTTATTTCTCTCCCTGCCGATTTCTGGTGCCTTCTTCCCAGACTCCTTTCTTATTCTCAGTTCGTTTGGTGTCCAAAGGCTTTGTAAGAGTAAATGGAATCTTTCTTCTGCTACTGTGGGACAATACTGTGAATGAGCACAAAGGGGTCCTCCTGTAAAAGGAGGAAGGAATAAGACATGTTAAATTACAGCTAACCACAGCAACTGCTTTATCACTAGCTAACCCAAGGCTCTGAGCTGAGTCAATGAGCCAGAAAGGTGGGACTGCAATGTTGTCTAGATCTGAAGCAACAGCCACAGATACAGCACTTTCAGCTATGGAGGGACAGAGCAGAGCCTCTTAGCTGTGATCTGGCATTGCTAGTTCTCCTTCACCAGACAAAATTCTGGAAACCCAAACTTGCATTCAAGACAGCAGCCATGGCACCCTGGTGTCTAACAGACAGCAGCTGAACAGCATGCGAAGAGGTTTTCAAGCAAATAAAGTCATGACAGCCCTCACTGTCAGACTGGGAGGGTGATGTGCATCACCTTGCTGCAGCTCTGTGACCAATATCCTAACTCCAGCAAAGACCTTAGGTATTCCTTTTCACCTCATCTACTCTCCCTTACACACCTTGAATACAAAACTAATGCTCCTGCCCTGGATAAACCAGCTAAAGAAGGGAAAGTATCTTGAATAAACAGAAGTATGACTGACTGCAAATGTGCAGGAACACAATGTCTTATGGATCTTAACATACCATGAAGGAGCTGTTCTGAACATTGCAGGAGCTCTCATTGGTTTATAAATCTTCAAGTGGCACATGCATGCTTGGCATGTACAGGATGTCCTTGTGCCATTGTGAACCAGTTTCTGTGTTGCACCTCCATGTCTTCCACAAAGGCTTAGTTTTGGGGCCAGTCTTATTTAGTGTCTTTATCAATGATCTGGATAAGAGAATAAGTAAGTTTGCTGATGAAAACAAATGGAGTGGGAGTGTTGATCTGCTCAAGGGTAGGAAGGCTCTGCAGAGGGATCTGGACAGGCTAGATTGATGGGCCGAGGCCAACAGTATGAAGTTCAACAAGGCCAAGTACCAGCAATGCTACAGGCTTGGGGAGGAATGGATGGAAAGCTGCCTGACCGAAAAGGATCTGGATGTACTGGTGGACAACCGGCTGAACATGGGCCAGCAATGTGCCCAGGTGGCCAAGAGGGCCAACGGCATCCTGGCCTGTATCAGAAATAGTGAGGCCAACAAGGCCAGAAAAATTATCATATCCCTGTACTCATCACTGGTGAGGCTGCACTCCAAATTCTGTGTTCAGTTTTGAGTGCTGCAGTACAAGAAAGACACTGAGATGTTGGAGCAAGTCCAGAGAAGAGCAACAAACCTGCTGAGGGATCTCGAGAAGATGTTTTATGAGGCACACCTGGTGGAACTGGGCTTGTTTAGGTTATAGAAAAGGAGGCTCAGGAGAGACCTCATTTCTCTCTATGGCTACCTGAAAGGAGGTTGTAATGAGGATGCTGGTCTCTTCACCCAGGTAACTAGTGATAGGATGAGAGGAAATGGGCCTAAGTTGTGCTAAAGGAGGTTTAGATTGGGTATTAGCAAAAATTTCTTTGCTGAAAGAGTGATAAAACATTGGAACAGGCTATCCAAGGCAGTGGTGGAGTCACCATCCCTGGGGGTGTTCAGAAAGCATGTAGATGTGGCACTTGGGGACATGGTTTACGGTTCATGGTGGTGTTGGCTTGATGGTTGGACTTGATGATCTTAGCAGTCTTTTCCAGCCCTAATGATTCTATGACTCAGTGCATACCAGGAGGAGAATTTCCAGCTTAGTTTCCCTTGAAAGGATTCAAGCTTGCACAGACCATAACTAACCCTGTGAACCAAATTGATGGCTGGGAAGGTAAATAATCTACATTTTGCTTCAGAACAATTCTAGCCCTACTACAAAGAAAATGCTAACACAGTGACTGCCACTTCTGTTACACACTCACAATGTGTAGCAGAATTGTTTACGATATCATGAAGCAGCAGCCCTGGCAATGTGGACAGCAAATCTGATTAGCAAGTCTGATTCATCCTGATCCCCCATTAGAGTCTTACCCCTTTGCATATACGGTAGCACAATAGCTTCGGAAACATCCATTTGCCAGCACAAATGCAGCTGAAAAAAAGATATTACTTGGTCTGCTGTGTGTTAGGGTCCCTAGTCTCTTCATAGCAGAATGGCCCCAGCAGCTATGGGTTGCCGGTCATAATGCAGACAAGCTTGAGAATAAATGTTTTATGGCAAAGGTTTAAGTGGCACCTGGCAGGTCCTGAAAGAATTAGCAGAAAGGTAAATGAAATGTCACATTTTCCCTTCTGAGCCTGCATAAAGCACAGTTCAGGCAAACCAGAGACTCTGGGCCAGATCTTTAAAAGGTCTGGTCACCTCCCATCTAGGAGGGGAGAGTACCAGGCACTCAGTGCCACCAACTATTGTTTGGCTTCAGCCATCCATCTTTTCAGGAACTGTTGCTTTCAAGGAGGTACATTAGGCGATATGGTCCTGTTTTTTCTGTAGATACATTGAACAAATGGCAATTATCAAGACTTTATTATATAACAGCTCATAAGTGTTAAGAGGGCTAAAGATGTTATATGCTTGTTAACATACTTAAAAAACAAAAGGTCATAGGTTTATTCTTTGAAAAGAATGAGGATTTAGGAGTTCATCATACAAACATTAATGATACACAGACAACTCAAAATTTACTTGTATTATAAGGTCAATAATACCTAGGAATTCCATCTTGGAATTTTTTAGGTAATTTCTTCATGCATACTGACTCATATGCATTCTATATGTCAGATACTTATCTGTTGCAAATCAGTCTTATCCCATCAACTCAAAAAATATTTCATCAGTTGGAGCTAAGCTGATGTTTTTCTTATAGACTTCCCACAGATGCCTGCAATGCCAGATGGTCAGTGTAAGGTTACTGAATGCAATGGAGCAAGGTTGATTATCACCAATCAAAAGCCTTCCTATAAGCATGGCCAGTATGTATCCTGAATACCTTTAAAAAATTTGACAAAAGTTTCATGTTTTTTACAACGAGCTCTAAAACATTAAAAATCTCTATAAATGTTTTAAAGATTTAACAAAGCCAAATAGAAAAAAACTCCCTGTAGGTTCGTCCACTCCTATTCTGAAGTTCCCTGTAGGCATGCTTCTTCATAGAAACTCTTTTCCCAATGTAACAGAACACCTTTTTAATGTCAAAAAGCTGTATTGTTATTCTTAACTCTTAGACCAATATTTGCTTTAGTTACATCATAATGAAGCACTTTCTGTAGAAATCAGCTGGGAAAAAAATGCCTTTGGAACTGTAGCAAACAGAATATGCCACCTAGCTCCCTAATTTTAAAGATCAGGGTTATTTTTTTTCTGGTAAATCTAGTATGATGCCTGTAATATGCTTTCAAGTAGCACCAAGCAGAGATGTTGAACTTTGCTTTTCAAGTGTCTTCTTTTCTTTTCTTTTTCCTGTTTTGCCCTGAGGTCTCTGAACTTTGGTGAGCACATGAAAGTCCTCAGAATCCCCACTATTTTCTTTCTCTCTCTTCTGTTACTAGACATCTTCTGGGTTGTCACTAAAAAAAGTCACACTGTTGTAAGCCAGTTGTGGGTGCTCCACTGCCTCCTGACAGTCAGTGGCCCTAAACTGCCGAGTAAACATGCCTGCTACTGAGCTCCCTTTAGGGTGTCCAAATATCGAAACATCTTTCAAATGACCAGTAACAGAAGAAGTAAAATACTGACACTTCATTAACTTCTGAGACTTCACCAACTTACTGAGACTTCATTAACTTATTGTTCTGAATATTTGAAGTGTGAGTAATAAGTAAACCCATAATATCCTAGCTTTCTTACATTGCTCGAACAACTAAAAATCTAATACACTGATAAATCCCCCTGATAGATCTCACCAGAAAAGAGCATATACATCTGGATGTATATCTCAGAATTTAGAAAGGCAAATGCTGTCTTGTACAGCTATGACACTGTGATTTGATCATCTGAGTGATTTATATGTCCTAGTGACATACTCTAGTTTGAAAACTAAGGGCATAGAAATAAATCTTGAGGCTACTGAAGTCAATGAACAAAATTTCATTGTTTTCCAAAATGACAGGATCTGGCACATTATAAAATCACTAGAGAGAAAAACATAATAAGTCACAAAAGCTGATCTTCATTTGGCTTCAGACCACTGTATAATGACACAAAATATTTGTATTTCTTTGTTGAGCAAATATATATCCTATTATTTTAAAACAAGTTCCAATGTATCTTTAATATATCCTTCTACTCCACAAAAGAATGTGTCAGTTTAACAAAAAATATTTTTATTCCTTTTGTACAATGTATTTTCATACTGTTTTAAGCTGTTAAAAAAGGCATTATAGTCTTCCTCAGGTTCTCTTCTTGGTGGCATTGCCACCAATGAGTTATTATGTAAATTATTGCAATCTGGTTAGCTCCTTCCATCTCTTTTCTTAACAAAAGAGGTCTGCAAGTGCTAATCAAAATGCTGCAATTTACATATTAATGAAGTTTTCATAATGGCATTTGCTTCATATGCAATATGAATGGTATGGAGACTTTTCACTCTTCTTTCGAGAAACCACTACATTTTGATTTCCTGATGTACATTTGAAAACAAACTGTAAGTGCATCACTGTATCTCTCTCTCTATATATATATATCAGTATTTCTATATGTCTTTGTTATCAAAGTGATGCACTCCAGCATTTGAAGCTTAAACATAACATCAGTTGTGCCTGTGGACTGTCATTATTTACTCACATTCCCTTGAAGACTTCTGTTGCAATCATTCTGCAAAATGCTAAAGGCACATTTTTCTGCTGAGACTGCTGAACACAAATAAGTAGTTAATCATTTTTGTGGGTTAAAAAAAAAATAAGAGGGAGAAGGAGATGGAAAGAGAGGGAGAGAGACAAAGTTTAAAAAATACCACAATCTGCTCCTATGAAAAATTCAAAGGTAAAAAATTGCCCTAATAGGATGTCATGTAAAAAAGGTAGATAGGGAAGCACATTGAGTTTCCGTTTTCCATTCTATTTCTGCTTTGCTATTATTTTAAAATATGGCAAGTGCACAAACTGAGCTCAGTATGAGATCTTTAAAACTTTCTAATTAATGACCTGGGATCACATCTAGCTGCAAATCAATATAGTACACTGCAACGATTTCTACTTTCAGTTGAATAACTAAATGTGTACAAAGTTATATCCCTTGAAATACTGATCAAAATTGTTAGGGAATGCCAAACAACATGTGGCATTCCAAGTGACAAATCATCCTCCATGCTAAAAGTGAGTCTCCAATTGTTTTTTTCATAGCTTCCAGTCATGGGATCTTTTTAGTTAGACTGAAGAGTTTTTTACCAAATTTTTGTTCCTCACTGAAAACTGGAAATGAGTTTAATTGGATGTTTGGTAAACTAAATATATCACGTGAAACTTCTCAAAAAAATCCATTTTTCTAAATAATTGTCTTTATTTTTATTAGAACTTTTTCCAATATTTAACTAATTTCTTCAAGAGTGGACTTTAAACTTGAACGTTCCAGAAATGTTTATTCTCAGTAATAGAAAATCTACACTCCTCATCAGTTTCCCAGGTTTCTGCTCTAAACAATCTCATTGGTCTTTTTTGGCCATAATTTCTACTGGGAGCTCATTTTTATTGGGATAACTGCTGTGACTCATCTTCCTGAATTTGTAACTCTGTGAGAGATTTTAATGATGTTCTTGACACTTCAAGACTTTGTTGTCAGGATGAGGTCTAATGCTGGATTACTTCCATACTGGATGAAAAACATTTTAAGTTTTGAACAATATGTATAGATGGCAATCTTTAAGATTTTTGAATTTTATATTATGAACTGTTCTGGTTTGAGCTAAAACAGAATCAATTTGTTTAGTGGCTGGCCTAGCCCTAACCCCTGACAGAAACTTTAAATGTTACTCAGATTTAAGATTACATTATAACACAGATTTACCTGCCTTTTAATGGAGTTTACCAATGATTTCAGGTTTTTGGAGGCAAAAAAAAAGGAAAAAAATATTTTTTTGTACAGAATTTCATTCTTTCTCTAATTATTCACTCAATCCACAGTTTCTCTTTTAGGGTCTAATCCATAGCAAATTGAGTCAACAATAACCAGGTGGTAATGGAAGATTTGATTTGCATGGAGCATGTTTTTTATCATTGAAAATGAGACCTAGTAATGGTTGTATCTGAAGTTTCCTGACAAATACTTCAAAAGCAGACTGAAGATGTGTAGGAGTTATAAAATGATATTAAGAACAGGATAATTTACTCTGAATTTTAGGAAAACACTTGAGAATAAGATTGATTCAGATACAGAGAATATTCCCGGGGGTATTGATAAGTGTTTCATTGCTTTGAGTATTTAGAACTAGTGCTAAAGCATAAATATATTTTCTGGTTTCAGTCCTGAAACTGAAGTCATGTTAATTTCTATCTTTTTGTTCTTTTCTGAAACTGACATATGATCAATATTTTTAATTTATTGAAATAGCTAGTGTTTGAAAAATTATACATTTTAATAACTGTTGCAATCATATTTTCACTAAACAAATCAGGATTAATCCAGAAAGGGCACAAAATAGTCAGTCAAAATGTAACACGAGGAACTTCTAATTCCATGTTTTTAAAAGGATGCTTTATCAACCAGAATATCCAGCCCATATGAAAACGTAGAGCACCTATATTTAGGACAAAATTAAGGAAATCTTTGGTGATCATGCCTGCTCTTTGCACCTCCTAGCCAGTCCTCAGTATTTTCTACCCTGAAGTTAGAAGAATGGTCTCCCCTGTAAAGAGAGAATTTCTGGTGTTTTAGAGGAGGGTGAATGGGTGGCTTTCCTTGTTATTGGGAGCCAGAGGGGGACACATATATATACCAGAATAAAGCACTGCTTGGGAACTAGAATGCAGTGTTTAACAGCATTATACTGTTAGAAGAGCCAATGTTTCCCTTATTTCATGACACTGGTGGAAGTATTATTCTCAAAATAGAAAGGCTCAGTTTTGAACATATCAATAATCTTTTGCAGTTGTTCTTTATTCCAGAAGGCATAGCATATATTCCATATCCTAGAAAAATAAACTAAAAACTCACCTTCTGCTGTGAATGATAGGGAAACATCAAACAACAGTGTACACGTACCTGGAAAAACAAAACATAAAGAGTGTTTTGTGGAGAGTTCTCAAGCAAGCATTCCTAAAGAGAGCAAATCCACTGATCCATACCATCTCTATTACTTCTCATCCCAGATCAAATGGCCCAACAGAATTCTTTGTACAGATACTTAAAAAGACATTATAGACAAAATTATTTTGAACCCAGAAAAACTGCCTTGCAGATTTTCTATTTTTGTACAGATCTGCACTACATTCTGCCTCTCAGAAAACTCCAGCAGAGTTCCTTCTATAACATCAGTTATCTATCAGATTTTATCTGCTTAGAACAGATTTAGCAAAGAAGTGGAAGAAGAGCAGCTAAAGGTTTAAAAGCATTCCCTGGGAAATACACTCTACAGGGCATCAGCATGAAATTACAGGGGAGGAAGGAAATGGGAGAGAAGCATATTTCTAGGAAGGTGTTGCATCTGTGACATGCCTGGCTGAGGTATGGGAAGGAACAATAAAGACCCATACTGGCCATGTGTCACAAGCTGTCACCCAAGAAAGGCTCACATAATTTAAACACTCCACCTGTGTAAGTATCGTAAAGATTGAAAGGTGTATGGAAGAGAAGTGGTAGAAGTGGCAGGGAAGAAACACAATAGTGGGATATTGGGGAACCTAGATCTGTAGTGCTGAGAGGAGCCTGGATGGTGAAAGCAAAACCCCTTGTTAGGAACTAATGAACCTCTCCAAACCTAGGAATTACAGGATATTATGGTACATGTAACCAGTTCTGTAAAGAGCTGCAAGGGAAGATAACATAAACCTGGACCACCTGTGTTGACGGTTTTTCTTTCCACAGGAGCTTTATTCCCCATGAAGCATAAAAGCACATTTATTAGTAAATCCACCTCTGGAATAGCAATTTAAAAGCAATTTATACCAATAAACATATAAGTTCTATTACCTACCCTACCTATTTCATAAAGATAAATAAGTGATTTGAAACTAGGTGCCATGGCATAAGAATGAATCCTAGGTTCCTCTCTGCATTTACTTATAATGAAAGACAATGTCAGGCTTCAATGAAATTAAGTTTGGAGTCCAGCCAAAAAAAAATTTTCTGTGGTATATTTTCATTTCATTTAAGAGAAAGGTGCTTTTAGCTGTAGCATTCCAGCTATGGCCAGGATCACTGTATAGACATGAGATGAGCAGCAATGGTAGTCTATTAATAAACTCTTCTTGTAAATCAGCAGTTCTCATGTTTCCACATTTTAAAAATTGGCATGTCTAATTATAGAGCAATGAGGAAATCTGGAACAAAATGAATTTATGGTAAGAATTTGAAAAAGACAGTTTTCCTGGAACCCTATACAAACAGGTTAACTTTAAAGCATTTGTCAAACCCCCAGTTTTAGCTGAGAGATACAGCCCTCTGACTTGACTCTACATTTCAAATACATAAGCAAGCAGGGAAGCATTTTGGGTCCATATATCTGGAGACCAGTTACTGTCCAAACCAATCACTTTCTCCCTTTTTCCTAACACTTTCTTCCAAAGTAAAGCTAAAATGCCTATTTCGAGTCACCTTATACCAGCTGTTAGCAGAAATTTCTTGTTCTTCTACAGTATTTGTGTTGGAAACAATTGCTGAGGTGTCCAGACTGTTGAATCACAGGGAAGTTGAGATTTAACCTTGGCAGAAGGCCACGTGATTGACATTTCCACTGCCAGACTTTGTCCAAGTCATTCCAAGAGCCAGCTAGATTTCATTTTGCCTTATCTGTGGGTTATCATTCTTCCAAGAATCATCTCATTCTGGCAGGATCTTGATTTAAGGCTTTAGAAGTCAACTGGGCTCAAACTGATTTTGCAAGGTCACAAACACTGCAGGTTTGCTCCATAATATGGAATTAGAAGATTGAGTGCCAGTCCTTTCAAGGTCCTAGCAACAGTTAAATGTGCCTCACAGTCTCATTCTCAATTAGAGCAATTTTTAAGGTTGTCAGCAGCTCACAATCTTATCTCATGGTTCTCACCTCAATATTTTTTCCAGGTGTACAACCCTGACAAAAATTTACTTCCCTTCCAATTGCAAGCTACTCGGAAAGCCTTCCTCTGTGTTATATTTAGAAAAGTAGATATCCCAGATTTTAATCCAGTCGAATAAATTTCCCTTTCCAAAAAATGTCTGCTGCTGTAACTGACTATCTCAAACAGGGGGGCACATAAGATGGAATGTCCCCTTGCACCACACTTGCATATGAGGGATTTGCCATGCTAAATTGTTACCATGTTTGATTTAACTGCCAGCTGTTTTATTAATTGACAACAATTCATTAGTGTTGGTAAGTGATTGCAGGACATAGCTTTAATGGGTTTACTATGAAAACACTATGGGTTAACTTGCAGATTTTCCCACTCACTCTAAGTGACTAGCTCTTTGGCTAGTCATTTTTCTATTCATTTCATTAAAAGAGGGTAACTCACACAAAAACTTAGGCAAGTATAATACGTGTTTGAAATGAGTCTGAGATGCAGAAGTCCCACTGTGAGTGCAGTTTAGAATTGATGCAGACTGCATGCCTGCGGGTGATAAATGTGATCATGTAGTGCACTTCTTGCAGGCTAGTCTAAGTCAGATCATCTGTATGTAGCAGTCACTGCCTATCTAATCAGTCCCGGACACGTGAAACACTATTAACATGTCATACGTTACATGAGCAGCTTCTTCTGTGTTAGAAATGAGACAGAAATCAGAGACCCTTTTACTTAACAGTTTTTACCTTTTATTTTCATTTTTAATTTTGAGTATTGCATAGCAAATTTTAATTGGATGTCTCATGCCAACATGCAGCTTTGCATACCTGAGGTATGTTATGTAAGGTGCAGAGGGAACCCAATCCTATCAAAAATTACCTATTGAGGTAGCAGCAACCAGTTATTTTTAAATGTCTTAGTCTATCTCTGCCATTACTAATTTTTACTGCTAGATGTTTCCTTCTTTACTTTCCTCACTAAGTAATTGCTATGTACAAGATGCTCCTTAAGAGCAAAGAGAAAAGAAACTGCAAGGAAATGTTTTATAAATATTATTGCAGAACCTTGGAGGAACAAGGCACATTTGTGGTGTCCAAATTACCAGAAAGATTCTTTTTAACCAAAGGAGCCAAGAAGATACATAAATTTTTATTTTAACAATGATGGCGAAACACCACAATAATTACTGCTACATACTATTTGCATTGCAGTAACATCAACAACAGAAAGTTACAAATCCTTCCTCCCAGAGCTTTGGTCCCAGTCCAGCCATGCACTTAAATAAATATACAACTTCAAGTAAACCTACAGAACTGAAAATGCAACTCACGTGGTTCAAGTTAAACAATGTGTTTAACGACTTTCCCAGGTCAAGAGTTTAAACCTGTGAATCTCTTTCTGGAGCTAAGCAATGTTTAGCTATGCTTTATCTAATGAAGAATAAAGAAAGAAGCTTCATTTATATTTTTCCTTCAGTCTTTTCCAGTAAGAGTAATTTCCATTTAGTTAGAAAATTGCTTCCTTCTAAAAAGTACCCCACAAACATACATGTCAGGGATTTCTGCTGGATCATAAATATAACTATCCACAATATAGCCATCCAGGGGTAGTCCTGTTATTTATTATACACCATAAAGAACATTTTCTTCCCATCATTTTGAATTATCCTTGACGTCGTGCTCTGTACCTTCATCAGGGAACTACTCTTTGTTGGAAAAGGTCACTGAAACAAAATACAGTGAACGAGCTCAAGTCTCGCCAGTAGCTTGGATTTCAAAAAATAGCATTTCAGTTCCAGTTTCCCTATGGATGTGCCTCTACAGCTTGCTTGTCTTTTTCAGTGCCACTCTATGCAGTCAGGAATCCAAGGACCATTAAACAATAAAACCTCTTTTTTGTCACTTGTGTCTTCAATTTCCTATATTTGCTATTATTTGTCATCTCTTTCCTCTTACACAAGCATGCACTTTAGCCTACTTGTGACAGCTTCAGAAACTGAGGGAAAGAGGAGATATCAAGGCCACATTCACCATTATGATATTTTCTGAAGGAAAGAATATCGCAGACTTCCTGGATTCTAATAAAAAACAGTAATTTTGGTGTTCTAACTAAATAAATCACATGACATTTTAATCTGTTTGGACCAGTAATGTGACAGCTTCTCATCCTATTACAAATCATTCCTTAAAATTTACTTTGTTTATAGACGTGTTACCAGTGCTAGAATAACCAGTATTATGACTGACCAATGTTCATCAGTCACATGGAAGAAGAGGTAGCCCCTGCTAACAAAATTGGAAGATGCTACTTGGTGGCATTCGAGCTAGAGACATTACATGGGAATACAACTGGTTGAGTAATACAAGCATCTCCCTCTCAGAGATATTCTGGACTTGCTTTTTGCTAGGTTCAAAAATCCTTTCAGTTCCATGTGTGCCAGTTAATAATTCATACTCATGACTAAAACACAACTACTTAAAAATTTTAGTAAGAGACTTGACTGACAGTAGATGTAATTTGACAGGGTGAGGTGCAGTGCCTAAGTGGGTCATGAAGCCTTTGTAAGGTAGCTGTTTATCATCATTAAAGGATTTTTGTATCCTCAGTGAGCCATACACTACAGACAGTAGGAGTCAATGTGCGCAAACAGCTGGAGAAAGTTCAGGATATGGAACGAACTAAGCAAGTGGAATGACGAGCTCCATGGGTGAGCTCAGTGCAGTCCTCAGTGGTAGAGCCAGGCTCTAACACTAACAAATCACTCTTGCAAGTGAAAGCACTGACTGTATTTCCAGAATTACCTCAATATTTTGTGTGTTCCTGAAACAAATTGCTTCCTCAGGCACAAACCCCAATGCTTGCATGCAAAGTCACAATTTAAGAGAAAGGAAACACAGTACCAGGTAGAATGAATAAGGATGATAATAGTTACATGAATAACAAGTACCTTGGTAATACTCCATGAGTCTGATTTTCCAGCCAATGTAGTGGATATTTATAGATTAATCTGATTTCGAAGCGGAACAGTAATCCTGTAAATTTCACTTAGCTCCAAGATTACTATTGAATGGGTAGCAGTCCTTGACCAAGAAGACACTATGCTTGTTGAACTGTTCAGTACTTTACAACCTTGTGAGAGTGCTGGTGAAGGCAAAAGTCTTCTGAAACCTCAACACTATTCTGCTGTTTCATGGACAGAGAAATCCCCTCCATCAAGTCCAGTGTAAACCATTGGCTTTTAGGAAATTTACTGAGGAGAAGAAAAGAAGAGAAACAAAAAGAGAAATACACCATAAAGCCGATTATAAGCAAAATCTGTCTCGAATTCTGAATTATTTCAACATATTTGTTTGGGTATGTCTGTTTAGCTGGTTTTAATCCAGAATCATGCACCTTTAGTAGTAACATTTTGCCTGATATTTTCTAGAAATTATTCAAGCAGTTTGAAACCCATGAAATTATCACACAAAAGAGTAGCACCACCTTTGTTGAAAAGTGACTGACCTGAAAGCTTTAGTCCCGCTCTCAAAAGTGCTGTGCAATACGTCAAAGCCAGAAGGAATGTGTTTCATCAGCATCTGACACGAATTGCTGAGCTGTGGCCATGCAGAACTCCACAGGAGGGGCAGCTCACCTCTCCGCAGGAAAGGCCTAAACCATACATCTAGAAACATCATCTCACTAAATCGGAGTTAGGAATAAGCTCAGTCCTCAAAGGAAAAGAACAATTTTGCCTGCTTTACCAAGACAAGTCCTTTATGAAATTGGTGAAAACAGTATTAGAATATAAAAATTGCATTACAAAAATACAGTTAAATTGATTCTGTATTGAACGTGGACAATAAAACATAATAAAAACTGGTGAAAAAAATGGCAATTGAATTAAGCATTACCAGAGTCTCATAAATTTATGTCACTTGTCTCTAAAGAAATTAAGTACCATAGCATTCTCCATCAATGACCCTACACATTTTTGCTAATATTTTTCCATAATTGATGTCACAGACCTATCTCAGACTAATGACATTATGTTTGCAAGTTTCTAGTGTTCTCATCAAGGAACTCAAAAAGTAATTTCCCGAAGACTTCATCTGTTTCTGTCTTCATTTTCCTGAACTCTCATAGCTATGAATTATTTGCATTTTAGCATTTCTCTTTCCTCAAGATACTAGAAATTTTCCTTTATGAACAGGTCTACATCATAAAGACCATGACCCTGAGTTATTTAAGAACGTAGATTTTTGTCAGTTTCAGGTAGATGAGTAGTCTTTTTGAAACTGCGGGAATCTTCTATAAATTTAAGCCATACACATGTTTTACAACTCGGCGTCTAAATTTTTTCTCTTGGCCCATGCAAGTCAGCCAGTGGTAGAAGCAAGAAAGGAAGGATGGAAGGACAGAAAGAGAAAAGGATGGAAAGAAGCCTGCTAGCTTACAGGTTGGGTTCTGCGTGACACGAACATGCATGGGGTCTCTCCCCTCATGAGTGTGACCTGGTCTCCTCACCTCTTCAGACCTCCCACACTGTTCCACATGTTACTGGTTCCTGCAGGAATCCCAGACTCCTTTCTGCAAACCATTCCAGCTAGGCAGAAACCTGCACCACTGCTGGCTTCTCTGTGGCAATGAGAATTGTCTGCCAATGTGGAAAGGTTTGTAAAACTGGAGAATTATCTCCCTTCCTGTCCTCTTGCTTTGCTGAGCTGTTTAGTTGTCTCACTCTGCCTATAGTCAGAATTTGGCAATCCAGTAAGAGTGGGATCAGAGAGACAGGAATCTGTCAATCCAAAATACTTGATTCTACCAGTACTAACAATTTGCTCTGCACCAGCCTTTAGCTCGTCTCTTCCTCTGCTTCCCTGTCTGTAAAATGGAGCTAAGATCATTCCCCTGCAACTCTTACCAGGTAGTGCAGAGCTCTGAATGTGTTAAATGCAACGTTAACTGTTGATAATTGGTTTAATTAGGAAATGTAATCCTTGCCCTGAGCAGCATGCCATCTCCCATTTCTTCTTGAAACCTGTTATTTTATTAGACTTTTTGGTTCCCAAACCTCCCTTTTAAGTAGATCGCTTTCCCATTTTATTTTTCATTTACTGTAAACACAGCAACTGAATCTTTTGTTAGTTGAAATACCCTTTACAATTCGATATTCAGTACTGCTAATTATGTTCTTGACTTGCCTTTGCTTATTTTTAGAGATTTCCCAATCCACCCCTCACTATTTTTTGTATATATTTTTAAAGAAGCCTTCTGTTTATAATTATTTTTACATTGCCACTTAAACAAACTTGCATCTGTTGCCTTTTTTCCCTCTAGACTGAACCAGGATGGATTTTAATTGCATCACCAACTGTTTCTGAAACACTTTCTAGAATCTCCACTAGATTCTCTCTGCATAATAAAATATTGACCAATAAAATACTAATCAAAACTTGCTAGGGCATTTCATATTTTCTCAAAATCAGCTTTCCTGTGGTCCAGAATATTCACTTTGCTTCCACCAGCCCCCAAGAATATTTTGAACTAATGATATTGTAATGTCCTGGGTATTTCTTTGCTTCAGTCCTATTAATCATACTTGGTATATTTTCTAGGACTTGGTCCAAAATAGCCTCTAACCATCTGAATGCTTCAATAAGCTGTGGAAGAAAGCAATCCTGAAATACCTCTCAAAATGTGTTCCTCCTCTTCATTTCTGTATTGAGTGGCATCCAAATCAACATCTGAGTAATTAAAACTCTGCCAGGATCAAATATCCTGCCTTGTTATAGGATTCTCCAATGTATAAAAACATTTGCTGATTCTGTGTTATTTTATTTTAACTACCCTAGAGATGCAAACTCTCTCTGTAGCATCCTAGAATCAACTTACCATTTTATGACTCTAATTTCTATACAGATTTCTATGTCAGCCATAATATTTCCTCTCACAAATCAACGCTCTGCCTAAATAGTTCACCTACCTACTGCTTTAATTTACTTAACCCTTTAGCAGATTCTGTATTCGTCATATCATAAAATAGCTTTTTGTAAAATCATTTAAAAATGTATCCTACCTATAAAATCATAAATATATAAAAAGTATGCAAAACATAATAGCACAATATAAGTGCACAGAGAAATATCAGCAAGGTATGTATACACAACAGAAAAGAATTTGAATAACTGCTGCTTCAGAATTTGATAGCCCTGCCAAAGTCTGCCTAACTTCCTTAGTCAAGTTACAAGTTTTGCAGTCACAAGCTCTTGATTCTCCGTTGCTGTCAGTATAAATGCTGCCAGTAGAGATGGATATCTCTTTACCCTTTCAAAAGTAGAAAATGGGTCTTGATAGATCAGGCAGACAAAGAAAGAGATCAGAAAAGAGTTTTATTAGATTTCAGACCTGAGAGTCATTCTAAAATGGGGGTGCAGCTCTCAGGGTGCAATGCACCAGTGAGGGAGTTAAGGTATGGAGAGAGGAATACCAGAGAAAAGAAAAATATTCCAGTCACTGAAGTAAGGCAGTAATTGAGAGCAGTCACAGGCAGTGGAAGAGTGCAAAGACAGCTGGAATTGCAGGGAAGTTGCACCATCCCACCTGGATAGGTAAGATGAAAAGCCTGCACAAAATCAAGGGTCTTTGTGCAGGATTCAACACAGAATGAGATAAATTTCAGAGGCTGCTAAAAATGGTTAGAATTACATACCCTGTGATCGCCTAGCATATCCATGATTCTTTCCTAAATTAAAGCTCTTTTTTTCTCTCTTTCATCAGCAAATAAGTGAAAATTATTTTATACTCCCTTTCCTTTTCACAGCTACAACCTTACACATGAATTTCTAAGATATTTCCAGCTGCATATTTCCCATGTGATATTCGTTTTAGGAATCACAACAAAGTGCAGCAGGTTCGTCCTTCTAATTTCTCTCAACTCACTAATCAACCTTCTCATTATCTTCACTAGCGTTTGGCCTGTGCTGAATAATCATTTTCCAATTAGCCTTTACACTTCTCACCTAGATGGTTATCCGAGTGCAAATCAGTTAGCTCTGCTCTAGCAGAACTTCCACAGTGTCCATCTTGGTTCATGATAAGATTCTGTTTTAAAATTCCCACATGTTCTATGGGAAAAGAACAGCTTAGAAGTATACTCAGAGAATTTCAGCACTGAGAACCCCCTACCTGAGCAAACCCATGCAGGATGGGATGAATATATAGGTCACTGCTGCATTCCTCTGTAATGGCTTAAATTGGAGTACAGAAAACCTAGGGAATGATTTAACATGTGGCCCTTGAGGAACTAGCTTTTGCCCACAGCATGTTCTCCTGAGCCCAGCAGCATCCAGCTTCACAGAGAGCAACTGAGGCTTGTAGCTGCCGTCAGCTACAAGGAAGCCAAACCAGCACTGGTGCAAACAGAGCAGACCCAGAAAAGTGTCCGCTTCATTCTTTGATCCCCAAACCAGCTTGGTGTCTTTACACTGAGCTCAGCTCTTCTCTGAGGCTAGAGGGGAGGCAGTCTTGTTTCTCGTATTCCAGAGCTTGATCATCCATGCTCTACCACTGGCTCCTTCATCACACCATTTAACTTTGGTTTTATCAACTGGAATGTTGATAGTAGTCTCAAATATAATGAAAAAACCCTGATATATGTCTCAAATACAAACATCTTTCATGAATCTTAATTCACTTCTTCCTCCCCCAAAAAAGGAAAAACAATCTGGAAAGAAAAAAGACTGAACTTTGTCTTAACCCTAGTTAAATCAAATAAATTTGCCAGGTGATAAGGAAGACTCATCAGGACTCCTTTATATCACTTGCCTTTGTTCACCTGATCATCATGGTTTAGACACGACTATGGAGCTCTCAGTCTGCAGATGCCCTGAAACCAGCATTAATTGTCCTCATTGTTCTTTTACCTATGCTAGCAGATTACCTACATCAAGTAGGAGAATATTTATAGTACCAAAATGTTGCTGCCCTTGAAACTCTCAGTTTCTTATTGATTTAATTCAATTTTAAGGATGCAGGGAAAGGGTGTTCCTCTAGTTTTATATTCATTACAATAGCTGTGTCATTTTTTAATGTTAATATTCAGACTACCTGATGTTTTGGAACAAATATGTATTATTATTTTCAAATGTAAACTTTTTTTTCTTCAAATAAAACGTTTGCTTTGCAATTTTCTGGAGGTTTTATGAACTTTATTTTGAATAGTCAGTATTTCTCCCTTCTTTTTCTCCCGCAGATTTTTTTTTTGGTAACTGAAAGAAGTGACATATGGAGATGAAAAAAACCAGAGGAGACAAACAAAAGGAAAAGAAGAATCACCTCTGATTAAAGATGCATTTTCTATTTTTTTTCCCCTGAATACGTTCCTTTTCCATGCCCAGAATATTTAACACTGATAACAGCTTTTGCTTGATTTTTATAACTGAACAGGAAAAAAAAGTCCTCTTCTTAGCCATTTAGCTGAGTCTTTTCTGCAAAATATAGACACTGGGAAAAAAACATTTCACACATTATGCTCCCTCTAATTGTTATATCTGTATTGTTGCAAAGGATGGAAGGTGCTTGTCTACCTTTGATGAAAGAAAAAGAAGGAGTGAAAGAGGAAGACAGACATCTGGCTTACTTTCACATTATACAGTACTATTGTTTGAAAGCCTTGTTATTTCAGCAAAGCTTATTTTAGTTAATTCTCCATTTTCTCAGAACAGGACAACACAGTCCCGAGAGGTAGCACAGATACAGGAGGTCCCTGCTCATTTTCAGCACTCTGAGTGATAAGGCTTAGCAAAAGTCTTTCTGAGATGATTAATGGCAGATCTGACTCTGGGAGGTAATTATAGGTTTTGACAAGAAGTTTGAGATTTGGGGATGAAAGTGACTGTGAAGGTTTCACTGAGGAAACTAACCCCTGACAGGCACAATATGCTCATTATAGAAATTTTGAAAAAGCACTATAGACCTATAAACTAAACTAGATACAAAAGAATATATTTTTATTAACCCCACCGTGGCTGATGGCAGATACATCCCCTTTGTTATTTGGGGACTATAGTGATTTGTAACCTCAGTAACTGCAGCCTTTTTAAGATGCAGAGGTTCATTTGCTTGTGAAGTGCCTCCCATCCTCCCTCTTTCACTCTTTTTCTTCAGAGGGTTAGATGCAGGGAGCGGAGGGAGAGAATATCAGAAAAATAGTGTCATGGAAAATAAATTACTGCTGATCAGAAAGTTCTTCCCATAATGACACTAGTTATGTTTGCTGCTATCATTTTTTTATTGTTTGGGCTTCAGTGGTACTATGAATAAAGAAATTATCAAAGAGGCATATGCACTTCTGATTCTCAGAGTACTTGTTTTCAGTATTCTGAAATGTAATGTCTCAGAACTGGAGCAAAGCCTAATTAAAGGGCTTCTGCCAAGGAAAAGGTCCTAAAAGACAGCAGGGCTTCTTGCAGGGTCTCTTAGTGTCCACAAGTGCTTTCGGTTCTTCAAGAGCAGCACCTTTCAGCTGCATCAAACTACTGCAGGGTTTGACTGTCATGCTACTACAACTCAAAAATACACTGACCAGGCTTTTACTGCAGACTTTCTGACCTCCCAGCTCTTTTGGCAATGAAGGGGGAACAGTCTGCATCACACAGTAGAGAGCAATTCAGAACTGAACTTTTCCCCAGAAAAATACTTTTTTCTCCCATTGATTGAAAGTGTTGAAATTGAATCCAGCTCTAGGAAAGGTGCATGAGAAACCTTATTGTCTAATCTAAATGTATTTATCATTCATACACTCCTTTATACGTCTTGCCTCTATCAGGTACAGCCACTGTTTCAGTGGTACCTTCTGGCTCCTTCGTGCCTTTTTGTCAGCATAAAGCAGCTATAAACCTGCCTGCTCCGGCCAGTTAAGTTGTTTTGTATTTCTGGAGTGGCATAAAGGAAACACACCTCTCCTTCTCAGTTTGATTTAATAAACTAGGGGTATATAGGGCACACAGGAATTGTAAAAGTTGGACTGGAACAAGAATCACAGGCCATATTCCTGAGCTACAATAAAACAGTGGGAATCCAAGGGAGAGATGGCAAATTACGCTAGCTGGCACCCTGCCTCTGAGATTCCACAAATGCTGTTCTGTCAGAAAATAAAATGACATTATTAGGCCACCTGTCACCAGCAGTCGCAAAAAAGAAGTATCTTCTCAAACTGTTTGTGGAAATCTGTGGAAAAGGGACATATACTCAATTTTGTTCTTATGGCGTCATTTGTGTTACTTTATATGAATTGTGGACAAATGCCCCAGTGCTGCAGGGGCTGAACAAGCCAGCCTAGGAACCATCCTGTACCAAGAGGATACACCCTGGATGAAGGAGTCAGCATGGGGCTATTGCACTTCTCTTCAAAACCTTATTCTGAGGTTCTGAGTAAAAATAAAATCAAGAATTCAGCCTGGACTTCAGACCAGGAATATATCTAAACTGCAATGTGTAATGAAAATCTTAATAAGCAGAAGCGAAGAGAATAGCAGATCTGCTCCCAGCGAGGCAAGAAGAATTTTGCTTCCCCAGGCAGAATTGAGCCTTTGTTCTTACTATCCCAAATTATGTACTCCACTCCATCAAAAAAGTGTGTGATGTAGATTGCCTCACTGTATTTAGGTACATAATATCAGCCATGATTCATTTAACCTAAATTCAGATACCTGCAATGTAGAAACTTTTCCTTGAGCTAACCACATTAGCATTGTGCTGCTTTAGGATAAAATATATCATTGTCTGGAAATGTCTTTTTCACGGGTATCCTCTACATTTCAGTTAGGTAAAATCTGGTTTTGGCCCCCTAGTCTTCCACTGTGATCAACGATGAGAGATAGCAAGATGATCTCGGGAATGATCCAGAGTATTTATTATTTAAATTGTCCTTGTGTTGTTCCTGTCTACCTCTGTACTGGTTGAAAAGGAGCCAAAACTCAATTCAAGAGTAAGTTTTACTTAATTCAAGAGTAAGTTTTGAGCCTCAGTTACATGTCTGGAATTAGGAGGAAGTCATCTGGGCCTATAATTTTCCATTCAACAGGGATTTGTGGACTATACTGTCACTCATATATATTTATTTATTTGCCTGTCTTTGTAAAAAACACAAGAGGAATAAGAGTAGATGGAATATTGTAGCACTTAATTTTTTTTGTAATTCACCATAACATTCAGTTTCACCTTCACTTTGTAGTGAAAGTCGCAGCTACTGGATCATTGTCTCAGAATCGAGCAGGTGAAATCAGGAGAAGGTAGATCACATCCTACAGAGAAAATGATGTAAAATGTGAGGCCTCAATGATTAACTTAGTTAAAAACCTACAAAGGGAAAATTTTAGAGGAAGTTGTTTCATTCCATATCTGCAGTAGCTTTTCACAGCTGACCAATATATTCTTTGAAAGTAACTTCAAAGTCATACGTGTGAGAACTGGCAGAAACTGACCTTTATGTCTGTACATAAAATGCTGACATAAGAATTGCTTGTGTTTTCATGCCAGGGCACAAGTACCAAGGGGTTCATGAGGCCAATTGCAGCTAATCAAGGAACAGATAAAAAGCATCCCATTTACTCCAGCAGAATCAGAGTACATAGCTCCATTTTTAAATAATAGCTGTCAAGACATAAAATAAAAACTCAAAAAGACATCTGTCAAATAAAATTTTAATAACATATGAATCAGAATAAGTTGTGGCCTATTGTTTGAATATTCTAATAGTAGAAAAGGAGGTTAAATTCAAATAAATAATTCATTGAGACTAGTTGCTCAGCTCTAGTATGTCTCTGTATAATTTAAACAAAAACAAAGGTGTGCCACAGAATAAAATTAATTTTTTTAAATACTTCCTTGAATCTAGATCACACAATTCCTTGTCTCATTCCAAAATAATTATTAAACACATGGAAAAAATACTAAAACATAAAAAATGTATTCAATTGGCAGGCAACAAATACATTATTTATTGCTTCAAGTTATTGATGAGCTTTCATACCACCCCGTCATTCTGTTTTACTCTGTCACTCATGAGCTATAAGATCATCAGTAACTCATAATAAATAATGTATCCATAGTCAATCCTTTGGGTAGCTACTTTTATTTATCTAGATATATGCACACAGATATGCACTTTCTCACCAAAGGAAATGGTCAGCCTATTAAACAATGCTGATTTGCAGAGGTTTCATACTTACAGGCAGAGAGTGAAAAAAAGGGATTGAGGGCATGACAGTGTTTTTGACTATGTGGGGTTTTTTACGCTAAGAATGCACTGACAGAATAATATGCAAATATGGAAGGTTACAATATATTTGTTCAAATTATATTTACAAAAATTCAAATTCATAATGAAAACCTATTTTAACAGAGTTAATATAAGAAAATGGGACAAAATTAATACAGGGATTGGTATGACTGTTGAGCCAAAAAGCACTATACTTTATGGACAATATTTGGTTAAGGTTAAAACAAAAAGTAAATTCAAGATACAAGTTAGTCTTATAAAAATAACATTACGCACATTAATGGACTGAATGGATGTTATTAGTAAGAATAGATGGATTCTGATACAATAACATCATTTATAATATGTAAATCTCTGTTTTCATCCTATAATACAAATATTCCTGAATATTTGCACTGAAATGCTGATGCAGAGTGATCACTGATGAGAATGCCTTTTGTTTTGACTGGCATGATACTTCAAAGCAAGTATCATAATACAGTTATTAACTCTTTTTTCATCTAATTAAGAATTGGGTTGGTTCGTATCAACTAGACAATATTGTACAAAATGGTTAACCCATAAACCTGAGTTATAATCTTCATTTCCAAAAAGCAGCTGGAAGACACCTTTTCTACATGCTTTGTCTTTAGGGAAAAAAAATGCTGGTGCCAGGCACTAGAGCCTCCAAATGTGTGTGCTATGTGGTGGATTACATATATTTCTATTATTCTGTCTGGATTACATATATTTCTATTATTCTGCCCACCATGTTTTATAATTTACTATGCACAATCAGCATTTCTAGATGACTGAGAATAAAATATGAGTATATTAGCTGCATAAACTAGATGAATTTATGAAATGTATAGGCAGGAGGAACAGGAAACATTGCTGCAATTTTTATTTTAAAAAAGCTAATACGATTGTACAACAATGCCAGCGAAATATGTCTATAGGGAGATACAATATTAATTCTATTGCACAAGATCTTGAGGACAATTTATGTAGAATACAATAGGGATACTTTATGTAGTTCCAATCATGTACAGTCAAGGAATAGAGCTTCAAATTAGAATAGAAAGAAAGAACGGTGTCTGGGTTAATATGAGGACTACAAGGGCTTCTTTTGATCAGTTTAGAGAAAAAATTACTGTTCATGTAAGTAGATACGTATATTCTGCAAATGTATGTGTGTATGTGCTATGGGAAGAGAGACATAAACATTCAAGAGAAAAGCTGTTTACACTAAAAGACAACATAGTCTTTGGCATACGAACAAAGAGGAAGAAAATATGGCGAGAAATAAGCTTGCACAGAAAAAGAGATTTCCAGATGAATGAAGCTTTTAAGAAAATATCTAGTAGAAGTAATAGGCAGCACAAGGATCCTACCTGAAAAGGGAATTCAGTAAAACTGTGAATGTCATTAGATAACACAAGGCAGGCTGCGGCTGTCCTTGAAGACTCCAGGAACCTTTCCTACGCTGCTGTAGACTACCATATGATTTCTCCTGAATGAAGGCTAGCACAGCTACATACAGAACCACAAAGTCTCAGCTTTAAGTGAGTAGAGGAAAAAAAATTTAATTAAAAGTAGTGCCTAATGAAATCAGACTGAGCAAACAAACAAATACACACACACACACACACCCCCCAAATCTCCCAGCTCTCAGCTGCTTTCTCAGTGCCCAGCAATGGAGCCATATGGCTAGCATCTTATCTTAGCAAGGCACAAAGAGCCACACCACCAATTTGTTCTTTCTGTATAGCACCTTTTGCCACAACTGAGAGGTAAGAGGCTGCTCACCAAGAAGTAACAAATACATATTGCTTTTACATGTTAAAAGAGGTGCTTATGGAAACAACAGTGACTCACATCAGCTGAAATCAATAGAGTAACCGAATATACGGAAATAAAGAGCTAGCATGCCAAAAATCCTCAGCGCTTCTCCCTGACTTCAAAGACTTGCGTTAGAAGAAGGTCCAAATTAATTTCGTACATGTTATTAAAGTTTTCCATCATCTGAGGCAGAGATATGCTGAGGCCCCAGGGCTGCAGTGAGCTCTCTGGCACAGTGTGTGAGCAGCCACTCTGAAGCTGGGGAGGAACCGAGTACCTCGATCCAGTCATACATGATGGAGGCCTTTGCTTGAGTGCTGTGTAAGGCTCCGAGGCTGTCATATGCTGAAAAACAGAAACCAAACTCTGCCTTTGTAGGTGTAGCAACATAGTGCCCACATATGGACTCATTTCAGCGTGCATAAAGCAACCAATTACGGCAGCAACCAAGTAAGTATCTGGACAATTTTTTCCCTAAGAATAAAATGAACTAGTTCAATCCCCCACAGAATCTCAGTCGTCTCCTTTTTGAATCTGACATCCACTGTCATATCCTGAATTTTACACTAGAAAGCAGCAGACTGGAATTTCTCAAATGTGTAGGTTTTTTGTATTGCACTGAGACTGCAACAACCTCACCTAACCAACTGGATCTATCTGTCACCCGCCAAGCAGCACTTGCAATTTGTTTACAGTCAACTGCAAGGAGATATATAAACTCCCCTAGATGAGAAAGATGTTGAATTTACACAGACAAGTGACAAACGAGCTCGGAATGAGAACGCATACAAGAATAGCCTACAGTATGCCATTATATCATGACATAAATATATGACAACTACTCCAACTGATGCCCATGGCAAATGTTTCTGTGCGTTAAGACCACTCGAGTAATTTCTCTGTTGCAGCTTTCTCCCCTCTTTTTTTTTCTTTAAATGAAAGATTTGTTCTAAAATAATAATGAATAAAAAGTTTTCTATTAGAATGAGCAGATCATACTGCACTGAATGGGTTCCAGGGCAGCAGTCTGATTATTGCAGTTAATGCAATTCATTTCTCGTGGATCAGTGTTCAGATACTAGTAATACGCTTCACCAGAAATATACAGATATATACACCCTGTGGTAAGTTATAAGAAGAGATCAACTACAATCTCATTCTGTCTATCATTACATCTAGACTCTAATTATAATAAACAGAATAACCTGCCATGTGCATCTGTAGAGTAATACAAAGTAAAGCTTTCAGCTTACATGACCAGCAGCCTTTCATAAAAGAAGTGGACTTCGCATAAGTGTTAGCATGGGATTCAAGCTTCCTTCTGTCAAGCAGCATTTCCAGTTCATTTGAGGCTTGAAAATCATGCCTCTTTGGAGAAACGAAAGAGAAATCCTCTGGGCACAGGTGAAATCCTTCCTAATCCTTCAAAATGAAGGTTACATTGAAAGAGGTGTTGGATAGATCTTGGGTTAATCCTCTGGAAGTGAAGGACTATCTTGGAAAACAAGGATAAAGCGGCATCAGCAATGGCAACTTCCCCAATCTCTACAGATTGTGATTGAGGATAAAACTGATCCTTATTCCAACCTCCGATACAGTCAGGAAGAACCTTTTGTGTTTTCGAAGGGTAAATTTCTGTAGCCAGCAAAACCTCTTTTCTAAATACACTCAACACAGAAGTTTCCAAATAAGGATCCCACCTTTTCAGGTTGAAATCAATCCCTGTCATTGAGTATTCATACCTCTCCACTGTTCTACTAGCAAGTCATAATTTAGGTGAAAACAGTTGAAAAAGTAACACACCTCTGTTCAGAACAAATGTATACAGTAAATTTCTCTGCCAGAGAAAGCTGAAGCACGAGTCGCTGCCCAAAAGCAGGCCAGTCAGTACTAGCTGAAATCTAACCAGAATTATGACTGGATAGTGTTTCTGGTTTTGTTTTGTTTTAGGATGAAACTGAAATATCACATCAGGAAGTAGAAGAATCAGCAATAAAATAATCTGTTTCTCAAAAACATAACCTGGAGAAGCTGAGCTGGTAGGAAACAGTGAAATGTAACCTTGTTTTGATTCCCAGAGAATTCAGAAGACTGAGACTTTGTCTCATTTATTTTTATCTTTTTTTATACCAAAGGAGAATTCAACAAGGAATTACCTGACTCCATCAACTCTTTCTGTCTCTAAGAAATATAATCCACAAAACACTGATTTCAACTATCCACTTATTTTCTTCTCTGTCAGTAGACGTATGTCCTGGTTTCAGCTGGTATAGCGTTAGTTTTCTCCCTAGTAGCGGGTGCAGCACTGTGTTTTGGATTTAGGGTGAGAGTAATGTCGGTAACACACAGGTTTTAGTTGTTGCTAAGTAGTGCTTCTCCTAAGCCAAGGACTTTTCAGTTTCTTGTGCTCTGCCAGTGACGAGGTGCACAAGAAAATGTGAGGGAGCACAGCTGGGACAGCTGAGCTGAACTGGCCAAAGGGACATTCCATACCATCAGGCATCATGCTCAGTATAGAGGCTGGGGGGAGATGGCGGGGAAGGATCACTGCTCAGGCATCCATCAGCACGTGGAGACCAATTGCCTTGTGTCATTTGTCTTTTCTTGCGTTTTATTTACCTCTCTTTTTCTGCTATATATCTTTTTGTGACAATTATTGTTATTATTAGATTTTTTTTATTTATTAAACTGTTCTTATCTTAACCCATGAGTCTTATTTTGTTTGGGTTTTTTCCCTCAATTTTCCTCCAAATCCCACCATGATGGAAGAGGAGTGGGCGAGTGGCTGTGTGGTGCTTGTTTGCTGGCTGACAACAACAGGTCACTGATTTTTGATATCTCCTGCATCAGTTTAATAAAGACAAAGGAAAAAGAAACAAGCAATTGTCCCTGAGTATCAGACAAGATACCTTGTCTATGCCAAACATACCACCAGCTGCTCCCTGGTCTTTCTACTTTGATGTTACAGAAACATAATCAGGGAAGGTGCCTGGGAAAGAGATACGGCACATTTAGACCAAGTTCTTATTGTAGTTGGCCAGAGGACTGGGACTTCATATTAAGCCTTGTTGTTTATTTTCCACTCAGCAAAAATCTGACTGTAGTTTGAGACACACTGTGCATTTATTTGCAGTGAAGTGTGCAGTATTTTCAAATCCTGAAACCCTTATAGACCAAACACTCAAAGAATGTGACAGAATCATCATTTCTGCCACAGGAAACCTAGAAGGTGAACAGAAGTTGCCTGAAGTTGCACTAAGGAGAAGGAAGCTTCATTATGCCCTTATGCAATCCAGTGCATGAAGTTAACATTCATCCTCTAGAATAATATACTTTACATTTAGCCTTACACAGCTCAGAAGAGCTGTCTCAGTTGCCAGGCAAAACGAGGGTAATTCAAATGACTAACCACTGTGCTGTTTTAGATACCCTAGAGTATTGCCTTCAGCCTTACCTCCTGCTGCCACAGCTCCTTCCGAGTCCTACACCACATTTGCTACCATTGTGAAAGTGTCTCAAGTACCTAAGAGTTTCTATCTAAATGATCTACAATCTTGTGTGTAGGCAGCTGAATCTCACTCATTATGTTTTCCTTGTTTTTATGCTGGGCCAGTAAAGAAGATTATAGTCCATGTTTCTCAACAGCCCCAGGATACATTCTATGCAAAAAGAACAGTTGCTCCAGCTTAACAACCCCTCTGTGTAAAAAGCAGCATAAAGAGGTCATATCAGAGCTGAAAATTGGGCCAAAGAGAGTATATTTTCCTCTGGATGCACAGTTATAATTGCTATTATGTTTGGGGAATTGGGCTTGATCACTGAATGGAAAACACTTTGCAATTAAGAGGGCTGAAAGCATAACTAGATTTGAATAATTGATGTTAATTTCCATTTGCAGAGAAGACTATCACAATGCTGAATCCAAATGCCATGCAATATTCTGGTCCACTCACTCATTTCTTATTGCCATAAATTGTAAAGTAATGCTAACTGGAGGGCCTTGTATAGAATTGTTGTATGGATCACATCCTATTATACATCTGAAATCAGGAAGAATCCACACTTGTATCACTCAGACTTATGAAGTAAGTTCTTTCCTTATTTGGCTATACAATTAACTTGAATGAAACTGAATGTAATGCCTTGAAAACAATACTAAATTAAATGGTAATGCAGTAATCCATCAATTACAACAGGGCAACTAATGGCTTGAAATAGCTTTGTACAAGAGTTTCTAGTTGGATTAATAATATAATTAATGCAATGTACTCACCATTAAAGTAGGAAATAAAATATTGTTTTAGTTAATCTCTCTTTGTCATTGATGGGGAAGTGCAATGAAACCAAAATGAATATTCACTGTAATGTAGTGCCTAAGTATGCAAGTAACTGCCAAAAAAAAGCCGAAAAACCAGATTTTGCTAACTATTAAAACACAGTTGCTACTGTGATTGCTGTAAGTATCAGAAATAGTGAACACATTTCTAATAATCTTATTTGTCCTAAATGCAATAATATTCGTGCTATCTTTGTATGGATTAGAGAGAGAGGAAGATTTAAGTGATACTGTAAGGTAGTAGTCTCAGTATTTGGTTGGTTTAATTCTTTCAGTGACACTACCAGAAACACAGAAAAAAAGGAAAAAAAAAAAGATAGATGTAAATTATCTGGTGAGCTGTAATAAGAAGGAACAGAGCAGAATCTGTATTTGGTGAAATGAAGGGAAGCTTGCTCCTCTGCTTTCTGATGTTGCACATGCAGATGATCAGTTACTTTAGATTTTCACGCTTCCTACTGACATCAAACAAAGCCCAAGAACCACAGGAATCTGCAGTCACGTGCCTGTGTTTAGTGTCCTTTGCATGAAACGCATGCAAAGGGATGCACAGCAGGTATCACCCTTTCTAATCTCTTCCATTAGACCTCAGCTCTGAATTATGCCGATCACCCTCCTGGTTTATTTAATTTACAAAAGCAATCTGTTTCAGTGCTGACAGACATAACAACCTACCACTAGCTCCATGTTTGAGTAGAATACTCCATTTACTCAGCAGATCCCAAAGACATGGCTTAACTACTGTTGCCATCAGCCAAGGACGGGGTGGGAGCAGGAGGAGTCTCAAGAACATAGAACAAGCGCAGGCATCCTCTTCCACCTGGATTCCACTGCAGGGATATGCCCATAGGCCTTCAGGAAGGCAAAGGAGGCTTTTTCTCCTTTTCCCCATCTCTCTTGCATTTTGCATGGCCGTGCAAAGCTGCTGCCTGATGGCCAAAGCAGAGGACGCAGGGCTGCTCTCCAAACTCTGCTGGAGGGGCACAGGGTTTGGGGCCAAAGCCAGAGGGAAAGCAGCTGAGCTCACCCCATGTCTCACTGCTGAAACCATCCTGCTCAAGTGATTTACAGATGGCAAGAGCCTTAATGTTTGCAGGGGTAAAGCCATGCAAAAGCGTGTGATGTACACGGGCATGCTGGGACTTTAAAGCCTTGCAGCCCACTCCTTTGAATACCCTTAGATAAGACAGCTCTGCACACAAGGCTGTATTTCATCAGTTTTTTAAACACTTCCTATGAACATAAAATGTAGCTGTAACAAGGAATCCGGAGCTCTGATTTCATGCTTTCCGTAGAAAATTTACTTAAAGAAACCGGTTAGCATGTGATATGAGCTAAGAACTCAAAAGATTTAAATATTGTATCTATAAATAGAAGTAGGGACAAATATACACACAGACATAACTCTTCATGGTATGTTTACAGTGGCCTTTGAAGCAGATATAAAAAAAAAATCTCAGTTGCAGTAGGGATTCCTCAAGAGGCTCCTCAGGAGAATGACTTGCTCCTATGTATCTTTGGACCAATGGACTGGAAAGCAAAGATTAAGGTACTGGCTCCTCCCTCTTTCACCTTTCTCCTAGGTTTTGTCTCGCCCAATTTCTAAATAGATACAGTTATTTCTGAGCTGTGGAAAAGCAAGGGAATGGCAGTTCTGCTTTGCTTCCTAATGCTTCCATCTGCCTCCACCAAAACATCTTGTGAGCAAGGTATATTCAGATAGACTGCTAACACACACAGAGGTCACTTACAGGGTAAAAAGCTATCTTGTATTATTTACAAGAAGTATTAGATAACATTTTGGCCATAGAGACACAAAGAAGCATCGTAAGATCATTAAACCTCTGAAGTGCACAGAAAGCAGAAGCGTGTCTTTTTAAGAGGTTATCAAAGGATCCTACATATGTATCAAGACGACTCCAACAGAAGCTAAAAGAAATATGCCTGTTAACACTAATGGAAACAGTAGGGCAAGCAGAAAGGCATTCAACCCAACTGCCTCTGAAAACCAGAGAATGCATATTTCAGTAATGCTGAGATTTTAACTTTGATTTAAGATAATTTATACATTTCAGATAAGAAGCATAGCCCATTAGACATCATGCCTAATAATTTGCAAACGTTTAACACATTCACACAGATTTTTTTTTTTTCCTTGTTTGTTATTTGAGGGGGAGTGTTAAGGAAAATCAGCTTCTCTTACAGTATTTATTTCATCCTTGTAAGAGAAATGGAAAAAAGCAACACAGGATACCATAAAACCTAAGGGGTGAGTTGGAAAAAAAGGTTGAAATAACTATATTGGACAGAGTCTCCACTGACCTTGTGCATTCTGTCCTTTAAATGTAAATGCTGCCTTTCAAGGCAACAGTATTTTGTATTTCATTAGTGCCTGTGGAAGAACAATAAAAATGCAGAAAGGGTAAAAACGAGGCTCCTGAGAGAGTTTGAATATGGTAAAATTAAGAGCATATCCTCCCCAATTAAGGGTATCCTTTGTGTTACCATCATGTCTAAAGATTTTCAAATATCGAAGGAGATGATTATGAATATTTGTGGCTATACTTCTGTGTCTCCCAATAAAAGAAAAAAACTGCATGAAAATCTTGGATTTGGGGGGAAGGAGCACAGAAAAGGGAGTGTAATGAAAGCAAAGGTGGGCGGTAAATGGAGGAAGAAAGAGAGATCAGGAGGGAGGGGAAAAAAAAACATTTTGAAGTCATTTGGGTTGGACACAGGGCAAGGAAACTGCTTAGGGTTTGGGCTTTTTACTGTTCAACTGTCTACAACCGTCCTAGGTTTCTTAATGTCTGGAACAAACCTGAATTATCAAGGAGTGAATAATTAGCAAGAAAACCCTCATTAAATTATGAATTGATAAGTTTTAATGCCCCTTAGCAGGAAAGTACTAGTTCAAAGAGAAATCTGTTCAAGAGTAGAACAGTGTTCACCTCTTAAAACACAGCTCCTCTGCACTGCTTGGGATCTGTGAATAATGGGATCAGGGATGTGAAGCTGGGAACAATCCTGTGTGATCACCTTCTCATATAATTTATTGACTGCTGTCATGGCATGCGGTACTGTGCAAACACTGCCCTAGGGTGTTTATCCTCTAAATCAGACACAGATAATAGAAGTCAGACACAAAATACCAGAGGAGAGTCCAAACGAGATGGAGATAATCCATTTTACATCACATGTGGATGTGGCTTTCTCCTGAGCTGATTACTTCTTGTGAGAAGAGCGCTTTGCTCAAGGTTTTAATTGAGAAGTGGCCATCACTTCTACCAAGACAAAGAGCTCCCTTGCAGGAGGTACAGGGTGAGTACAACGGCTGTAAATTAAGGGCAGGGAGCACTGTTCAGGGATATTTTGTGACTCAAGGCAGTTTAGCCAAGGTTCTGGATGCAGCATAGCCACATCATATAGTGCCACCTTTGAGTAATTACTACATTACGAAGTGGCTGTTCTGCATCTGCAGAACACAGAAAGCATTTCACACTGACCTGCTGCCTTGTTCAGAGTCAGCCTTTATTTCTCTGTCTGGTCTTATATTGCACAGCCTATATTTTACTCAAGAGAGAAAAAGAAAACTGAGTTATGCTAGCGCAGTCTTTTGTCTGCTTCAGACTACAATTTCTTCATGGGTCTGACCATGTTATGTATAGGAGGAGGATATCCAAATTTGAATAATTCTAGAGCATAAGTTTTGGCAAACTTGCTGACACACCTTTAAATTCATCACAAGAAGTGTCTCCAAATCAGAATTATCAGAAGCCTGCAGTCCGACAGCTGTTTTTCCCAATGTACCAAAAGTCTTTGTCAAGATGGTAACACACTAAAGTGAACTCCTGGGTGATGATTAAAGGATGAAAAGCCCCCAGTGGCTCACATCAGAGTATTTCCCACAAAGCAACCACTCTATCAGCAATCTTTCAGCCCTGATCTCAAGAGAAACATGTAAATAATTTCCAGACATGAGCTTGGGAACTAAAGTTTGTAAATCTACTGAATACCAAAAATTTCATTGTCCATACAGCTGTAAGTCAAAAAAACCTTCTCAGTCTCATGCTTGCTTGCACTCCTACTAATCTCTTCAAGGTCTGTAGGGTATGAACGGTCCTTCTCCTCTCCTCCACCTTATCATCCGTCCCTAGCAGTAACACCCCCTCTACTTCCAACAGACCTAGTTCTTTTTGTCTCGTGGTCTAACTGAGATTCAGCTACCTAAAGTCAGCTTATATTTGCAGTTTGCTGTTTCTATTTCAAACCTGAAACGAGTGCAAAAAAGGTTCTCTCCTCTGCTAATGGTACTATACATTTCAGTAAAAGATGTTATCTATCTCTGCCTAAAAACTTATTGGACAGAAAACTAAACTCCTGAAGAATTTATATTGGGAAATTCTTCAAATTTACCATGAATTTCCATTTTGCTTCATGGAAAGCAAAACAAATACTATTTGAAATAGTTCCACTATGTAAATACAGCCAATTTCTGAATGGAGAAAATACTTCAGGCTGTATTTAGCACATGAAAAAATCTCAGCTCCTGTACCACAAGATCTAATGCCCTCTGATCAACTCAGCTTTTTTGCCAAATCACATCTTTTCTGGGCACAGTGGTCACCCTTCTTACTCAAGTGCATAGTGACCCTGTATATGTAGTCATTATGCACTAAACGAAAATTCACCAAAACAAAATGTCTTTCTTTGTTTCAATAATTACAGCAAACTGGATTCTTTTAATCCTCATTCACATTTGGTCTATTTTTCTCTGCAATTAGTTTCACTGGGATGAATGAGACACTTGAAATCTAATGCATGCCTCAGTGAGGTTAAGTATAGTGGAATCAGGCCATAACAATGGATAAAGTAAACATTCTTTTGTTGCCATCCATCCTGTTCTTAAAAGCCTTATTTAAAATAGCCATCAGACAAAGAAGATGATGAAAAAAACCGACAAAATGAAGCCATGAATAACAACATAACTCAGATTAAGAATTCTAACCCAAATGGCCTTCAGAATTAATAGGCCATTCAAGGAGAAAGAATACACTCAAAACCAACTATTCGTGTGAAATCCTCCCTTTATACTCTTAATTTAGGCAGAGCCTTTCCTCCTGAGCTGCTGTTTTGTTTGTATTTATGTGCTTCAGTCCGTATGCAGTAGGAAAGAGAAACTGTTGTATTTACTGCAGTTACAGGACACAAAACCTCAGCTGTTATAACTGTATGATGCAATTTGAGTAATTGCATAAGAATATGCATATTATCAAAACATTTGGAAATTACTGACTGATCTATTCTGGAAGCCACTAGTAGCAACAGTGAGTGCATGTTAGACAAGAAGCAAGCATTCAGGTATCTGTAAACTATAATATTAAAATATGTACTTACGTATACAAGTCATTTTAATGTGGGGTGGGTTTTTTTCCATTTGTAATAAAGATTAATTGTAAAGTTTGTAAAGTGATGCCATAATACTTGGGAAGATTGGGTGATTCATGCTTAGTTGTAGGGCAGCAAAGAACCACTCTCTGCATGACATTTTCCTGAAAAAAATCTCTCACCAGCTCTTTCCAACCATGTAATGATTGGTAATGCCCACTCCAAAGACTCCTGAGCAACTGCCTACAAAAATATCTTTTCTAATGAACTGTTATGTTCTATCCCCTTGGTGTCTTATTCTTTATCTTCCTGAAAAAATTTTCAGCCCATTAGATTCTGGTCAGCTTTGCTAACAGGATTTTGTTCGAGCTGCACTAGCTCCTACCTCAGGTACGAATGATATTATTTTTGGTAACAGCTATGACTTTCTCAACATACTTGAATAAGACTTACTTAGTATAAAGCAAAGTGAGTTGTGTTTTGGTTTTTCCCCCCACCATGTTGTGCTCTTTTTAAAAGCACATGAATATCTGAAACAAACATTTCACAACTGGGAAAAGTAAAGAGGAACAAGAAACCAGACTGAATCTGAAATTTTGTCCAAAGAAAAGGCCTAACGTGACAAAGAAGGAAGTTGTTCTGACTGAATCAGCCAGGAACAGTTGATAGAAAGTGCTCAGAAATCAGACATTATTCAAAATGCTTCAAGAAGAGACATCTGATTAAAAAAAATATCTCGTCTGTGGTGTAAAGCTAGAGTATGCAAAATATCACACAAGCTGCTGCAAAAGGGACATGCCAAGGCAATATCCCACCCTTAGGGAGAAGAAAGCACTGCACTATTTTTTTCAAGAGAGCAAGAATTTTAAACATACCTAGGGCAGATTTCATGACCATTAAGGCAGAGTATGCGTGACATTCCTGATTAAAAATAAGAAAAAATAAAATTAAAAATAATCTCAAAGGGGAAAGCAGAGATCTTTGAGTTAAGAACATGGCAGTCCTTGGTCTGCTAGAATTTGCAAGGTGAAATAAAGATGTCATCAAAAGGCATCGAAAACATCTCAACAAATGATTAAAGAGATGTGGAGAACAGTGCTAAAGACAACGGGCAAATTCTCCCTGTACTTGAAGCTCCAAAAAACAGAAAGCACAGACAAGGATCAAGAGACTCCATGATCACTAAAATGTATTTTTTTAAAAATAAAAACATATACTTATATATAAAACTTTTTCATTACATACCATGACAAATAGCCAAGAGTAAATGACTGGTACTGATTTTTCTCCTTGCACCTCAGGTGTCAGCAGTGTCCTAGGTAGCACAAAGGATAAGACCATGAATTATGTAATGAATTCTCCTGATTGGAAGGCATTGGAAATAAAAGAATTCTAAAAGAAAAATCCAAAATCTGTTAGGGATTGAAACAAAATAAAAAAACAGTTCTATAGTCATCTCAAATATACAACAGATATTTTACAGGAAAAAATGCACCATGAATGAAGCTCGTTTTTAAAAAAAAAAAAAATTTGCAGGGAGTTGTTGATATTTTTATATTGGTTGTAAGAAAGTATGCCCTTGTCCTAGACTGCTTATACTCGCTTCCTTCAGATAGTCTTACTAGATAATAGTTCAGTTCAACCATTATTTTTGCTACCCACTATTCCTGAAATAGTGTATATGACTATGCAATTTTCAGCAAATTACATGTTCTGACATAATCTGCTGAAAATCTAAATAGGAAACATGGAAAAACACTCTAAAGCCAGACATTTCTCCATATTTAGCAGTGCTAGATTGCAGTTTGGGACTGGTGAAATATAGGTTGCAAACTGATAACATCTGATTTGACAGAAATCAGCAAATAAGAACACTTGCACTTATGTGAGAGGCACTGGAGGCTTCCAGATGTACAAGGCAGAACTCCAACTGTGATTTGGAGGTGAGGAAACTTCCATTAATTCCCAGAATAGACTGAGTAATCCTGGTCACAGTCAGCAGTGGCATCTGGGAATTATTGCCAAAGGCCCACAGATGACGTCTCACAAGCGCAGTTGGAAAAACAAATATCCCTTTCAACAACAGCATAGAGTGGGGAAGACCAGAGGTGATGCTTCTGCCTGTCAAAGTTTAAGGCTGGGCCAGCCCCTAAACTCTGACAGATGCTCTCTGTGATCCCCCACCACCCTGCCAGGGAAACTGGGGAGAGATATTTGAGGTTGGAAAAACCCTGAACCAGTTCAATTAGGAAAAAAAGAATAATACTAACAATAATCATGAAGTGGTCAAATTACCTTCACATACATACAAGTATGCAAATACGCTCAAAGATACAGGAGAATATGCTGATATAGGACCCTGACCTTCTGGATGACAACAAGTTCCCAAGCAAAAAAAAAAGAAAAAGCCCTAGACAGGGCTCAGCAGCAGACAAGAGCACCCAAGACCAGAGTCCCAATGAAGTGGAGAGAAAACAAAAACAAACAAACAAGCAAACAAAAAAGCTGTGCTTCTCCCCCGCAGGGAGACAGGGCAAGACCACCTGTTCCTTCAAAGAAGGCTCCTCTGCAGTATGAAACACCAGCAGCACAGGGAGAAATGATGAAAAGCCAATGACAACCCCTCCACCCAGCAGCCCCTGGGCCCTTCCTAGGGGCCCTTATATACTGAGCACATGGGAAGGAGCGCTATGATTGGTCCATTTGGGTCACCTGACCCACTCTCTCCTCCTCACAGGCACAGCTGCCCCTCTTCCCGCCCTGCACTGTGACCGACCCTGGGCCAGGCAGCGCCAGAGAACTTTTCTCCTGGTGCTCCCAAACCAGGCTGCTCTCATCTGGTCAGACACAGCAGCCTGACACTGCTTGGCATCAGGGCTTGAAGAGACCAAAAAAATCACAGAATCACAGAATGTCAGGGGTGGGAAGGGACCTCTAGAAATCACCTAGTCCAGCCCCCCTGCCAGAGCAAGATCAACTAGAGTGGGTCACACAGGAATGTGTCCAGGCGGGTTTTGAAAGTCTCCAGAGAAGGAGATTCCACAACCTCCTGTTCCAGGCTGCCCAGGGAGGTTGTGGAGTCTCCTTCTCTGTCTCTGTTCCTTCTCTGTCTCTGTTCCTTCTCTGTCTCTGTTCCTTCTCTGTCTCTGTTCCTTCTCTGTCTCTGTTCCAGGCTGCCCAGCACTGCTGGAGTCCCTGGAGAAACATGGACATCTGTCAAGCAACATGTGGCACTTCAGAGGCTACACAAATGTTAACTGGCTCACAGGGAGGAAGGTGTCTTGTGAAATCTCATCAGGTTTTTTGTTGTTAGTAGCTAATATCGCGATGTTTGGCTGCAGAAAGCAGGTGCAGGAAGCTGTACCTACGTAAAGCCATTGCTGGGGAGCTGGACTGGTGGAGCAGCTGTGCTGTTCGGAGCATTACATTACACAGCAGCAAGCAGCCAGACTCTGGGTAAAGCCAAAAGCATCCATCCCTCAGATTTGGAGGGACTGTTGGCCAGATGTGCCGCTAGTGAATGGCAGCGGGGGTGGCAGCTCCAGGGACGGCTTAGCTCATCGGAAGCATATTGGTCCTGTGAGGGCAACGGCCCATCCCACTCTCACTCTTCCCCTTTGCCAGAGATCCACTCATGTTTATGTGGGGTTTGCTCGCTATCCTTTACCCACTTAAGAAATACATGTGGCAGGGTCTGTGGAAACCACGGGGTTAACCCCCCAGACAAGGTAAGGAGCCCGGGGTCAGGATTACCAGTGGGAATAGGAAAGGTGGGAATGAGACCCCCCACCCCCTTTCAGTAGCAACGAGCTATTAATTTGCCTCAGCCATGTCTTGTGGAACACCAGTCTGCAATCAATCTCTGCTCAGCATTAACTGCAGCAGCAGAGCGTTTCTGACAGACTAAATGTGCACAATGAATGGCAAAGGAGAGATAGCAAGTGGGTTTGCTGTGCCATTCCTCCATCTGCAAGTTCTGGAAATAGGAGAAAAAAAAAAAAGTGTTGCCCCACCCTACTTCCAGAAAAAGGTCTTGCATTGCTCTGTCCAATGCAGATCTACAAAATACTGCCATTTTTCACCACAATAAAAGCAGCAAGTACTAATTATTAACCCATTACCCTGTATGGTTATCAGCTGAATCACATGCATTCAGTAGAGGAATTGCTGCATCCGTTACGCGGGAGGCAGACATTGTACTGTAAAGGGAATGAACCGAGTGTCAAGTAATGTGGTATTCTTGTTACAGCTTCAGAACAGATGTCATTTTGTCATAGCTGCTGACATAATTTTGAAGATAAGAAGATTTGGAGATTTAGTCCATGATGTTTTAAAGCTAAACACAGACAGGATTAAAGCTTTAAATTTAAACATAAGCTAGATATGGCATTACAACACAGGGTTATATCAACCATATTCTAAAAAAAAAAAAAAGAAAAAAACATCGTCCTATTTTTAATTTATTGTAATTGTGGTACGAATGCTACTTCAATTATTGTTTTACCATCTCATGTATTGTTAACCACTATTTTTACAGAATAATGTAGCCAGAAAACATGACCCCAGATTACTGTCCTGGAAAAAAAAAAAAAAAAAAAAAAAAAAAAAAGAACTAATGAGGCTTGGTTTCCTCGGATTAAGTTTTATTGACTTTCACATCTAGGATGATGTAAACTCCAATGCAGGCTTTTCACTATGAGTGGAACTGCTTAAATGAACATCTCTGTTGTCTGGTCTTGTATGACCTCATGCTGTGGTATTTTTTTTCAAAGATATTACAGAGTTTTTCTTCTCCACCAAGCCTTGTGTTTTCAAACAACTCTGCAGCAATAGTAACTTTTGAAATGATAATTCCCGATGAGTTTTGACTAGGTTAGCCCAATGCATCTGTTTAGTGTGAGGAAAGAGACACTGGCCTATGTCTGAAGATACAATTACCTTTTAACCCCTTTTTCAATAGATGACTTTTAGTGGGTTTATATTTAAAAATAAATATACTACATGGCAATTAAAGATGTGCTAGGAATTTCTTCAGCAATGTCCAAGTTAAACTGAAGCTATCCAGCTTGGGTATGGGTACTGGTAGAGACAAAGTGTGGAATTAAGTGCAGAGACTGGTAAACTAAAGGAAGTGTAGTCCATGCTGCTCTCTGGTCTTCCACAGCTAACATAATGACTAGTTTAGGCCAGTTCAAAGGCTAAACACATGTTTATATCCAGGTAAACTCAACTCACATTTTTGACCACAACACGATCTGGCTGTATCCCACTATTATCCTGATGCATATCAGTATAAATGTAAGACAAATCATTTCAATAAAAGGAAATAATGCTCACTTCAGATAAATGAGTCCAACTCAGATGTGAAAATTTAAACTCAAGTCTGTGTTTCCATGTCCAGTGAAAAGGAATTACTAAATGCAGTTGTAACTGGTTTTGAAATATTGTGTGACGATTTTCTTTTATTGATTAAATAACCTTTGTAAAGGATTCTTACTCTGTCTAGTCATCTAGAACCTACATCAAAGCAGTATTTGCTTTCTGTTGAGGTTTGGTCATGCCCACATATACATGCCTATATATACAAATACATCTCTGCTGAATAGTTTGAAACCAAATAAAAGTCTCGCCTTTGCACAGATGAAAGGACTGCTAGTGCTTTTGACATTGATTGAGCCAGGTCTTATGGGAGCTTTGCAATCTTCTACTAACATCTACTCAAACCTCTTCTTCCAGACATAGAATCACTATTGAAAAAATGAGTCTCTATCACTTTTGACTCCTTTAACAAGACTTCCAAATCAAGATCTCACACAGACGTGCTGCCAATGGCATAAGCTGGTGAAAATAGTTTAATGAAACTTACAATGAATAGACTGATCCCTCTGATTAGCCTGCTTGTCATTCGACATTTTAGTAACTTGTCCATGATCCCCTTACCACTTAGATGCTTATTGTTCATGATTATTTCTAATGCAGAAGGCTTATCCTTCATGTTACTTCATCTCTGCACCTGAAGACTGTTGCTACTGCAGTTCAAATATTTTTTACAATTAATACACAACTACTGGTCTCACACTCACAAAGACAGAATAGAAGAAACTGTCAAACTAACAAATTCAGTTGAAACTGGAATGGCTGGCACTATATGGGCAAAATAACTGGCAGGAAGAAAAGTGTTTGTGCCTTTGACTAACACTGCAGTGTATTCTATAATATTTTTCCTATTGCAATATCAAGGATATTTTTTTTAAGGTCTGAAAGGCATTTCCTTTTTGGGGTGACTAGGGTGAAGAGGGCAAGATGCCATTACAGTGAAGTGCAAGGTGAAAGAAGCAGTTACGTTGTCCTACAGACCAATTAATTCCTACAGGTGACTATCACCCTTTCTGAGTTCAATACACAAGTGAAGGTTTGTGTGCTGAATCTTAATTCACGTACTTGTTTCTGTCTATTGATTTCCTGCTATTGAATTTTCAGAAACACATGAATTAGAGAAGCCTGCTGTTGTCATTTTATACTTAGTCAGATAAATGGCTAAAGACCAAACCATGACACAGTAAAGTCTTCATAATCTTAAGAAATGGTTGTAAACTAAAATAGTTTAGGCCCTCATTTGGTTTTCAGGTTTTATTTATATTACTTTGCTCAGAGAATTTCTTTTCTTTTCAGGAAATCAGCTAAAGGTCTGAAAGAAACAAAGCTTTACAAACCTTGCTACCCTGCTTAAGGTATGAAAACTGTTTACCAGTATAAAAAGCAAAAGTCAGTGTCTCCAGACCTAAAATAGGTCAAAATATTTGCACTGGGGACATCACTTTCTTATGTCACAGCTCCAGTGGAAGAAGCATCAGCTTCATTCGCTGCAGGTAGCTCCCTGGGGAGGTACCTCCTCTTTGGCCAAACGGCAGGCTGTGGTTGTGTGGTATTCTGCCTCCTGGTTGGATCCTTCCCTTTGTGTGCCACTGGCATCTGTGCAGCTGCCAGGATTTCTGTCTCCTCAAAGTGGGACGGCAGGGAGCAAAGAGGAGGAACATCACCTGCAAGGACACTGCTGTGGGATGGAGATTGGGAAATATTCAAGAAGAATCAACAGCAGGTACGCATCCAGATTTTCAAAAGATGGAAAAGAATCTCCCCCTATGGATCCAAATATTAATGTCTGAAGGTTTCCTGTACTTAATGAAATCTAGAGAATGTTTATGGACTGAGAGCAAAGACTACACTCTTTGCAAGGGGACAACAGGTCGGCCTTATTCTACTGGCCCTGAGTAAAATGCAGACACTTTAGGCTGTCCTCCAGAAAAACTTTGGGTTTGAGGGTCAAAATTCCCATTATTGGTACTTATTTTCTTCTTGAAGAGGGACTGGCAAACCTACCTTGCATTTGCCTTTCACTTGTCCAGCCACAGCAGCAGCTGACCCCGATGACTGCGTTTTTATTTGTGGTGCTTCTTCTTTCTGAATTGTTACCTATTTACCTTTTGATATTTTCCCTATCATTAAGCAAATAATATCTACTTAATATTATTTGATATCCACACAAGAATCTTTTCTTTGGAATCGTGACTTCTCTCATGGTATCGCATCACATACCTTTTCAGACTACAGTCCTTTTTGACAAACTAATGTGATACAAAAATATCTAAACCCACAGGGGCAAAATCCTCCTTGACAGAAATTATCAGAGAAACATGCCATTCCCATGAACCTCTCATAGAGAAGAGACCTGGGTGAGGGTGAGTGACCAGTATCAGCGACAGGACTGATGATACCAATCATAATACTGTTACTTCTTAAATGGTTTGTGGCTACCAGAATAACTAGATTTAAACATGCTGATGGCTACAAGCTGCTTTGCAGCACTCTTGTACCGTGGGATATCAAACATTTATTAAAAAAGTTCCCCACCCTTTGACAGTCTAGAGAAATAAGTTGGGTTTTTTCCTCTGAAAATGTACAGTGTATTTTAAAAATTAACCTGTCTTAAGAACCAATAAATATAATCAAATGCTTCTGCAAGTTTCAGAATTCAAAATTTTCTGCTGTCCATGAGAAAACAATCCTGTACTTTTTTATCATATGTGTCTGTACATTTGTCTACGTACACATACACATTTACATCTGTCTGTGTACTTATCTCTGCCTTTATATGTCTCTGTACACACACACAGAGCTCATAGATAGGGCACACTCAGCACAACGTATTCGTATTTCCTATCACTTCCTATTGTCCAAGAGCAGGCCGAGTACAGGTGACCTCATAATAGCAAGCATAAAAATGACATTTTTTTACTGTAGAATAATCCACACTTTCAGAAGTACCACCATCTGCGTTATTCAGTACTACTGCTCACTGCCTGCTGCCACCAGCACTAGCTCATTGTTGCAGAAATTACAGGAGGGGAAGCTTGGCTTTATGAGAGAGCTTGAAACCGGTCCCAGAGTCAAGTACGATGTAAACCCCAAAGCTGGACTTAATGTTTGTGTTCAAATGGTGTCCCCTGCTGTTACACAACCACAGGCATATCTGAAGGCGATCGTCTCCACTACTTCCTTGTCACCACACACCAATGAGTTAAAATAATCAAGGCCAGAAAATGTTTCATACGGCTGTTAAGAGAAGAATTACAGATCCCAGCAACTCAGGCTTGCTTAAAACATTTGCCTCTGCAGCTGCCATCGCTGCGCTTCTGCAGAAACCCTCCCAGCACCAAGCCTGTGCGTGAATCAGACGTCAAACCTGCACCAGCTTCCACGGGCCTGCCAGGCTCCGCTTACTACAGGCTGAATCCTCACAAGAGTAAAACCTATTCTCTTCTCATTTTTTGTTACCATATTGCTTTAAAACTATGCCCTAACAAATGCTGGTCAACATCAATGTTAAAATGAACATGGCCTGTGCAGAATAATAAGCTGATGTTACGACCTTCTATGCTTGCAGTTAGCTCTTTGCTTTCTTCCCTTTCCCCTCAAAGCCCCAAGTGCTAATCATAGAATCATAGAATCATAGAATGGCCTAGGCTGGAAGGCACCTTAGAGATCATCTAGTCCAACCTCCCTGTCATGGGCAGGGACGCCTCTCAACTAGATCAGGTTACTCAAGGCTCCGTCCAACTTCGCCCTGAACACCTCCAGGGAGGGGGCAGCCACAACATCTCTGGGCAATTTATTCCAGTGTCTTGCTGCCCTCGTACTGAAGAATTTCTTCCTAAGATCCAATCTAAATCTATTCTCCTTCAATTTAAACCCATTTCCCCTTGTCCTGTCAGTGGACACTCTTGTAAAAAGTCCCTCCCCAGCCTTCCTGTAGGTTCCCTTCAGGTATTGGAAGGCAGCTATTAGGTCCCCCTGAAGTCTTCTCTTTTCAACCCCACCCCCCCCAGCCTGTCCTCATAGCAGAGGTCCTCCAGCCGCTGGATCATCCTTGTGGCCCTCCTCTGAACACGCTCCAACAGATCCATATCCCTCTTAGGGTGGGGGCACCAGAACTGGATGCAGTATTCGAGGTGGGGTCTCACATATGACAAATAGCATGAAAGTTCCATTTCTAATAGACCAGTATCTGTTTTTACTTTGTTGTAGGTTGTTATATTTGCTATATTTTGTGAATGGTTAGGTTATAAAAGCCATTACAAAATTAGAACATTGCAAGACTGAGGGATGTTTCAATAATCATAAGATTTTAAATAGCTGAAAGAGAAAATACCTAACCAAGCAATTACTTTCAGTAAAAATACAGTTTAGTCACACATATTTTGTCAGCCTTTGGCCTTTTTCTATGTATGCAGTCATAATTCAGACCACCATCTATTGTATAATAAATAAAACCTGCCAGATGGACTGAAGATTGGAGGTAATAATTACATATTAAATATGGACTAAGCATGGTCCTAGTTGTGCCATTCCACCCACAAAAGGACTGACAAAATGTAGGAGAGGTTCCTACACAAATATTGCTTCAAGGGTGTTAAAAACATTTTTCACAGTCATAATATTTTGACATGGCTTTATCAGTAAAACCATGCTGAGAAAACACAAAAAAATCTTCAGAACGGCTTAGCAGTAAGGCTACTGTCATGGGTTAAGGCTGGGCCGGCCACTAACACGGACAGACGCTCTCTAACCCCCTCTTCCACCCCCATAACGAGAAGGAAAAAGGGAATGAGGCAGAGAGACTTACGGGTTAGAGAAGAAAAACTAGAAACAACTTCAATGAAACAATAATGGAAATAATAGTGAAATGACAAAAATAAAGAACTATATGCAACTATAAATATTAGCCCGATATCAAACCCGACTCCCTC
>NW_009695298.1:0-622 GCF_000703405.1 Apaloderma vittatum | reverse complement strand
AAAGGAAAAGGGTTACAAGGAGTCAAAGGTCACACTTGTAGTTAGGAAGAGAGAGAAGAGGTGATTGGAAAGACTATTGCATTCCACATACGTCACGTTCAGGATAAAGCTGAGAGAACATGGTTACACTTGCTTCCTCAGTGCAGGACCAAAGGAAGACTCTGTCTGACGTCCTGCCTTTGATCCCAAACTCGAGTTCCCGAATCCAGCCTCTGTGCCCATTTTCCCTCTGCTGCTGAGCCTGGATCTGCCCTGGTGCCACGTTCTCTGCAGCACCAGTGGCATTGATTTTGGCGGTGAGTCAGGTTCAATATCGGATTTGTATATATTTCTTTATGTTTCTATATTTTTCGTTTTTCATTTGTTTTTGAGATAACATTGTGCACAATGAAAACGTATTCTTCCTTATTATCCTTCCCACTTCTAATTCACTGTCTACCTGTTGAATTACTCCCATACACTGTGTAAAGAAGGATTATGTTCTCTGTGTATTTTAATAAATTAAAGGACTTTGCAACTTCTGGTTTGTCTGAGATCCTTACCCTGAGACCTTTGTAAAGATTCAGGGCATTTGTTGTGTGCAGAGGTTGGGGGGAAGAGAGTCCTGGCACAGCAGCAGGGC
>NW_009695297.1:42191-49364 GCF_000703405.1 Apaloderma vittatum | reverse complement strand
CCGCACATCCCTCCGCGGCGTTCAGAGCCCAAACCGGCCGCCTTTGCGCTTTTAGCACCCTCGCCGACCGAAAAATAACGAGTTAACCGGAGAACGTAGGAGGGACGTAGGGAAGAGTTGGGGTGCAGAAGTGCTGTACAAAAGATTTCTGTGTACATGGCTGAGGAGCGTGTAGCCTTAAAGTGAAATGCAAAACTTAAAGCGTTTCCAGCATGGCAACTGGATTGTGATTCAAGGTATTTTTATTCCGCTCTTCCGCTCCCCCCCACCCCCCTCCCCCTGTAACGCAGAAATACAATGGTTCAGTGAGGTTTTTCTGCCTCGAATCCTTAGTTCCCGTGGATTCTTTTAATCCAGTACACAAACTACACTTTTTCAGCCTTTTTTTTTTTCCTGGGAATAGCTGCTTCGTTTGTCACCGCAATTTGTACCTTTATGCCCCGATAGCTAGAAAACTCGATTTAATCTGTGAAATTGCAATACTAGTAAGATCCTGGTGAAATTTAGCACTTATTTCTTTAGATTTGCATCATTACCTTCAGAATGTTTTCAGAAACGTTTTTAACAGTTAGCATGGGAATGTGCCCAAAGCTGTTTCATTATAGCTGTGTATAGTTCGAAATAGCAGGGTTTGAAGAGATTTACACTATTGAGCAGTGGAAGTGCACTCAGACACTGACTTTCACTTTCAAGGAAATAACTGTCCTGACTCAGAGCTAATTTAGAAAAAAAAATAAATCTATAATTCAGTATTGTACAGGTGCGTATGCTTTTTTCCCCACTCTTTGACAGTCATATCCACTAGCATGCAACTTGCACACATTTTTCATTTTAATTAAAAGTCTTTGCTTAGCACTTATTTGACTACATAAACCAACTGTTCTTTTCAGCTTTTTTATTTCTCAGCTGCACCATTCCCATATTTTATAATTACATAAAGGTGGGTGTGGCTAAAATGAAAGCAGTAAGCAATCTAATATCAATGTATAGCGTATGTTAAATAGGTTTTCCTTTCTCGTACTTGATGTATTCCTTATTTTGAGATATTTGGGGGGGAAAATCACGTACCTTAAATAGACCCTTCTAGAGCTGGTTGCATTTTTCACCTTAGTTAAAATGTCAAACATTAACTGGGATTACTTGGCCCTGGAAAAGTTACATTTGGAGGAAATATCAAACGAACTTAAAGATCTAAATATATATATTTATACTATATCAATAAGTGAGAATTAAAGTTCTATGCTTAGTGGCATATTGCTTAGGTATACCATATAGTATAGTGTGTATATATTTTTTTAAATTTTTTTTTTAATTTTTAATATGTTTCCTTTCAGTTTAATCCTTTATCTTGATTCTTAGGAAAAACATCCAAATAAGCTTCATTTACTTTTTTTTTTCTTTTTTTTTTAAGCTCACTAAGTTGTGCTGAAAGTTTCCAAGAGGTACCCTTTCATTTTATAGATATAAATCCACTGAAGCTTGGAGTAACTCTTGAGGTTTTTAATTTTCAGAAATAACAGTAATTTGGAAGTGTGACTGTATATCTATGTGACTTTTTCATGTGTTAGGGTAGCATTATGTAGGAAGCTTACTGTAGTAACAATTTAAAGGCAGGCTATATATATGATAACAAGGTGTCATGGGATTCTTTTTCTGTTTGGTTGTTGGGGGTTTTTTGTGTGTATTTTTTTTTCTTAAATTCTGAACTTATCACCATCCCATCAAAAAAAATGTAAAGTGATGGAAGGAATTTTGCTGCTAAATTGTAGTCTTTATTCCCTTTAATTACCCTAATGACTAATAAGCCTGGTTCTGTAGCGAGGTGCAGCTGGAGCTGCGTGCGCCCTACCTGTCGGTGTACACCCTGCCTGGGAACGCTTTAGGGAAGGTGCGCATCTCCAGTGTCAAAAAACCATCAAAACAGGTGTATCAACCCTTTTCCTGTAACACTGTTACAGAGCTACAAGCCCATGACCTTTCCTTACATAAAAGTACCCAGCTAGCATATTTTTTTCTCACAGGACCTTCCTGTTTTTTGTTGTTTGCATTGGGGAGCAGTTAACTGCTGAATATCTAAGGGAGAGCTGGGCAGCGTATCGCTGTATTCTACGAATGTGCTGCAGGTATTCTGGTTTTGTAGATGCAGTCATCCACCCACACCCAAAGGCCCACTGCGAGTCATTCCAGTAATTTACATTCATTACAAACTGTCAGAGGCAGAGCGCATCTTGGACTAGTTGTGACTGACTGTGAAACAGAGAAGCAATGGAATTGTAGGCTTTTGTCTACAAAGAGAAAAATATTTTTATGGTGAAGTTTTCAAAACTAAAAATAACCTTATGCACACTAGTACGTGTTCTCCACAGACTGTTTTGTTTTGGTTTTTTTTTTTAAATTTTTTTTACATGTACTATTCCAACTTTTAAACACTTCACATATAAAACTGGAGGCAGATCTCAAAAATTATGGTATTTTCTATTATCAGTAATACTTGGAAAATTTTATTTGAACAGTCTGCCCAAATTACTTTTACATAGTTCTCTGTGACTCTCCTCACAGCCATCTATTTTTTAATAGAACCAGTGATGTATTTTAAAGATAGAGGGGGAAAAATATTTATATGACCCACAAATGCGAAGGGGACATCAGGCAGAGTGGAGATGAGTAGCCACAGATTTCCTGTAACTTTTTTTTTTCTCCTCAGTGAAAATGTTGCTTTGCGATTTTATTTTTCTTTTGTGCTTTGTTGGCAGGAGTTACATATAATTTCTAGGTAACTGATGTGTTAATACTTAACAAGCTAGATAAGTTAGGTTTCAAAAGGAATCTCTTTACTGAAAAATATCTTAATTTTGGATACTGGACAATTTCAGAAATGGTTAGAAGGAGCTAGGTATAAAAATTTCTGCCCATGTTTTATAGGGTGTAAGGAAGGCAATGTCCGTCCTGATGAATTTTTTTTTTTAACCCTTTATTGAAAGTTTTTTAAACACTCCAATACTAATGAAGAAACTTTGGGCTGTGTCTGTGTGGTGGGCAGTTGGTGGTACCACAACTGAGGGATAGTTTTGATCTGAGCTTTGTAGTGTGTGAGAGCTCCAGCCGGCTTGCATGGATCTCAGAGGAGGGTGGCAGAACTGGAGCTCTGGTGCAGCTAACACTTAAAAAGTTTGGCAGTTTTTTTCTTTCGTATTTGCAACTAAAAATGTTTTAGTGTGTCATTAAAAAAAAATAAAATACATTCTCTTTACAGGGAATACTAAGTTTTCTAATTTTCTATAATTCTAAACACTTTTCCATGTCTTAGTAATGGGCAGTTGCTGGTGTGTAAGGATGACCTCACACTCGCACACATTTATTACCACATACACTCAACAGTAGAAAATATAACTTATGTACATTACATAGCCTTTGTTTTGCAAAAGATGTCTTCTAAAACTGAAGACGATATTGTGCTATTGCTCAAAACTGAAAAATAGCAGTGCCTCTCAATGATCGTCACTAATGTCTAAAGGAAACCAGTTAGAAATAGGACCCCCCCACCCCATGACTATTTAGCTTGTTTGCAGACGCTGCAATGAGTGTATCCACAGTAAATAGATTATTAATAAACTTTTCAACATTAAATCTAGTTGCAACTAATTCTTTTATTTTAGCATGAAGTAAAATTCGCTTGAAGATTTGGTCAGAGACAAAGTTAAATTACACACCGATTAGAGCTTAAGCTTGTATTTTCATTTTAAGTGGTTTTCTGTAAGTCTAGTTTCAATATTATCTTCAAGTATGTTAAATCTCAATATAAGCATGGTGGGGGGAGATTTTTAGAAGAACATTTATGTTTCTGGTCTAAGAAAAGAAACTTTTTTTAAAAGGTGAAAGAGAAGAGGTGTGGAGTGTGTGAATATAAAGACAAATTTCTTTTTCTTCTTAAAGCAGGGTGTTTATTATAGTGCCATAGCTGTGAGGGGGGGTTTAGTATTTTCTGGAATACACTTTAAAAAATAAATAACAAATTTATGGAAGTATTTGTAAACAGGTGACCGGATCTAGGCATCTGCTACTCACTTTTTAGGCATAGGGTGTGTCTTGTCATGGTATCTACAGTTAAAAAGTAAAAATAAAGTCAAAATAAATTTAAGGATTTGGCTGTGTGAAGGCATTGTTTCCTCCAGTAGATATTTGACTATAGTTACTACATCTATCAACTTATACTTTGTTCCTGCTTGATTATGGCTAATTACTCTGTGGGTTTGTTTTTCTGTTGTTTTTTTTTAATTTTTATTTCAACTCAAGAGTGTGTTATAAGTCTGTAATATTTCTACTCTATGTTTAAAGTAGCTAATATTGGTAGACTACATGTTAATAAAGGCAATAATGGTACTGCCTTGAAGAGAAAAAAAAAAAGCTCCTTCACTTCTAGTGTTTTTCTTTAAATACTTAGCAGTCAACACCATATTTTAGGAAATATGACAGTAGTAATCACACATTCATTAAGTAGTTTAAACTTACCTGTTTGCTTGTTTGAAGGGAGACTGAGAGATTTGAGGTGGGGGGAGGGAGAACAACCCCCCCCCCCCCCGTGTTTTTTTTTTTTTCTTCCTCTGACTTTCATCTTAAAATGCTGCGGGAAGAATGAAAGCAGAAACATGCTAATCTGATTTGTTTCAGGAGGCTTCTGATAATAAAGAGGCATATCACAGGTGTTCCTAATCAAGTCAGTTTGGTTAAAAAAAAAAAAAGTATTTTTAAAATTAGGATTTCCTGTAACATAGACAATGTGAGGGTCAAGCCAATGACCTACATCTATGTTTGGGGATCAACCATGAAACTGTGGGTGTTGGAAATATGTTATAATACATGACATTTTTATTGCAGGTTTCGACCTTTCAATAGAGAGCTGATTTTGGAGAACGACTTACTCCTGTGATTGAAAAACTCTCTCTGGAAGGTTGATGGAGCATGAGCGTGGTATATGTTATATTAACATCTCCCTTATTACATATGTTCTTTATTTTTAAAAAATGTATTCAGCAGCCTAACTTATTCAGATGGTTCAAAATAGGCCAGTTTTACTGGGTTTGTTCAGGATTTTTTCTTAAAATAATTCTTCTTTGTACTCTGTAAAATTACAGAAGACTAAATAAAAGTACTTGTATGAGCTGTGCTCAGAAGGAAATTAAGTGGCCAAAAACATGTGTAAAAAGCTGAGTTTGCAACAGCCTTGATTACTGGAGTTACATAAATTCGCTATATAGTATTGTTCTCATATTCATGTCTTGGGAATTACTCCAACTGAAATGTAGTTAATCAAAAAAACAAAGTATGGATGATATAGTGTTTATTTTTAAATAACTTTTTTTGTTGTTGGGAGGGTGTGTTAAAGAATAGACTAGAGAGCTAGCTGAGTGCATTTCAGTGCACTGTGCAAAATTTGTTTTTAAAGGCATTGTCAGTTACCTGACAAGGAAAGAAGCAGAGAACAGGAAAAAATGGTCTTTAGAATCCACCACCTGTACCAGCATAGTCAGAATTTTTATTTATTTTATCTGTTTGTTGGTAAATAGATATTGTATAGTAGAACAGTGAATGTTTAAGAATAATTAATGTGAGCTATGTTACACTCATATTGCAATTCTTGCTTTGCACTAAAAGTACTAATTTGGCTGAAACTGAGAAATGCATTCAGAGTAATCATAACCTATCTACTTGTATATGAATAATCTTAACTAACCTTTTACATAAACAATTGAAATTAAAATAGCAACTGCTCTTGGATTGAGTAAATTTGTGTAAATACTAAATGGAGTAGTAAAAACTGTAAGACTTTATCTTCAGCAAAATATATTACACTACAACATATTTTATGAACATGTCGTGACTTTAGCAATTCCAGCTTTCAGCTGGGATCTAGTTTTTGTCCTTAATCAAGTCTATCTGTCTTCAAGTGCACTTATTTTTTTTTTTTTGTGTAGAAAGTAATTGTACCATAAAATAAGAAAAGCTTTAAAGCTCAAAATTTAAAATTATCCTAGAAACTGCTAATTCATACCAAGCAGATTCAGGGAGGTGTAAATTTCATATTTCCTCATCATTGTAACTAATGGCTAATGTAGCTGAAGAATTGCTGGCTTTTACCAGTAATACACCTCCTATTATAGAAGTCTTTCAGGCAGACATGTTCTGAATATATTTTTCACATAATACTAGTATTTTAGGGTAGTTAATGTTCCGTAGGGGATCTTATCAGTTGAGAAGCAAAGCTTCGAATTCAGAAAGTGTAGGAAGTGAAACATAACTTTTTAAGCTTTGCAGTTTGTGACCAGTGAGTAGGTAATTCTTTAATTCTTAATCTTTTCTTTCTTTTTGTGATTAAAAATCACAGTGAAAGTATTTTCATTAATGCTGTAACAGTGTTTGGGTAACATGCCTAATATGCTCCCAAATAAATATTTCACAGTCTGTCCAGAAACTCTGCTCTGGATGTACTCTATTTCTGGGCTAGTTTTTGGTATGGTTTGGGTTTCTTTTTTTTTTTTTTTTAATTTTTTTTTTCCCTTGTAGTTCTCTTAGGAGTATATAGATTTCATAGAACACTTCTCTGAATCTGAGAAATTTTTTTAAAATTTTTTTTCCCTTTACAAAAGTAATTACATTCTTGTTAATGAAAATCAGGATTATATTGCAAGGCAAAGGTATCTAAGGCTCCCTTGTGACATGTTTAAAAGGTGAAAGTTTGATGGAGTGTTCCTTGGTCTGACATAAGTTCAGAGTATTTCTTATAGATTCTTATCCAGAAAAAAAAAAGATTTCTGATTCACAACTGTAAATCGAAGGGGTTTAAAATTTAGGGCCTAACCCTGCAGACTTTTAAATACACAAGTAGTCCTAATGACTCAATACAAGAAGAAGGATTTGCAGAATCATGTTCTCATTAAATGCAAACTTTATCTCCTTTAATGAATGAAAGATATTAAAATATTTTGAACTTTGAGACAAGTCTAAATAATTTTTACCAAGTCCAAAGAGGAGATTTTTGCAGGAATACAGTAACTGAGTCCTCCTCATTTACAAGTCCAAATATCTTTCAGGAGTGCTGCAGTTGTCAGTTATCATTCAAACCTGCCTTCTAAGAAGAACTCTAGAACATCTTTCTGCTGAAATTTGGTACGTTAA